>NW_027334071.1:5371-7123 GCF_000331145.2 Cicer arietinum
AAAATGACCTAAATGTTCATCCAATAACACAAACACACCTATTGGATGCACAAGATTGGTTAAAACCCTAATTGGACAAGAATAAACCTAGGGAGAACGAAAATGACCTAAATGATCATCCAATGACACAAATGAACTAATTGGATGCACAAGATTGATCAAAAACCCTAGTTGGGCAAGAATAAGTTTAGGAAGGACGAAAATGACCTAAATGTTCATCCATTGACACAAATGAACTTATTGGATGCACAAGATTGGGTAAAAACCCTAATTGGAGAAGAATAAGCCTAGGGAGGACGAAAATGACCTAAATATTCATCCAATGACACAAACACACCTATTGGACGCACAAGATTGGTTAAAAACCTTAATTGGACAAGAATAAGCCTAGGGAGGACGAAAATGACCTAAATGTTCATCCAATGACACAAACACACCTATTGGACGCACAAGATTGGTTAAAAACCTTAATTGGACAAGAATAAGCCTAGGGAGGACGAAAATGACCTAAATATTCATCCAATGACACAAACACACCTATTGGACGCACAAGATTGGTTAAAAACCTTAATTGGACAAGAATAAGCCTAGGGAGGACGAAAATGACCTAAATATTCATCCAATGACACAAACACACCTATTGGACGCACAAGATTGGTTAAAAACCTTAATTGGACAAGAATAAGCCTAGGGAGGACGAAAATGACCTAAATATTCATCCAATGACACAAACACACCTATTGGACGCACAAGATTGGTTAAAAACCTTAATTGGACAAGAATAAGCCTAGGGAGGACGAAAATGACCTAAATATTCATCCAATGACACAAACACACCTATTGGACGCACAAGATTGGTTAAAAACCTTAATTGGACAAGAATAAGCCTAGGGAGGACGAAAATGACCTAAATATTCATCCAATGACACAAACACACCTATTGGACGCACAAGATTGGTTAAAAACCTTAATTGGACAAGAATAAGCCTAGGGAGGACGAAAATGACCTAAATATTCATCCAATGACACAAACACACCTATTGGACGCACAAGATTGGTTAAAAACCTTAATTGGACAAGAATAAGCCTAGGGAGGACGAAAATGACCTAAATATTCATCCAATGACACAAACACACCTATTGGACGCACAAGATTGGTTAAAAACCTTAATTGGACAAGAATAAGCCTAGGGAGGACGAAAATGACCTAAATATTCATCCAATGACACAAACACACCTATTGGACGCACAAGATTGGTTAAAAACCTTAATTGGACAAGAATAAGCCTAGGGAGGACGAAAATGACCTAAATATTCATCCAATGACACAAACACACCTATTGGACGCACAAGATTGGTTAAAAACCTTGGAGAAGAATAAGCCAAGGGAGGACGAAAATGAGCTAAATGTTCATCCAATTACACAAACACACCAATTGGATGCACAGGATTGGTTAAAACCTAAATTGGACTAGAATAAACCTAGGGAGGACGAAAATAACCTAAATGATCATCAAATGACACAAATGAACTTATTGGATACAGAAGATTGGTTACAAACCCTACTTGGACAAGAATAAATCTTGGTAGGACGAAAATGACCTAAATGTTCATTCAATGACACAAACACACCTATTGGATGCACAAGATTGGTTAAAAATCCTAATTGGACTATAATAAACCTAGGGAGGACGAAAGTGACCTAAATGTTCATCCAATGACACAAACACACCTATTGGATTCACAAGATTG
>NW_027334071.1:8060-9262 GCF_000331145.2 Cicer arietinum
CTTAATTGGACTAGAATAAACCTAGGGAGGACGAAAATGACCTAAATGATCATCCAATGACACAAATGAACTTATTGGATGCAGAAGATTGGTTAAAAACCCTAATTGGCCAAGAATAACTGTAGGAAGGACGAAAATGACCTAAATGTTCATCCAATGACAAAAACACACCTATTGGATGCACAAGATTGGTTAAAAATCCTAATTGAACTATAATTAACCTACGGAGGACGAAAATGACCTAAATGTTCATCCAATGACACAAACACGCCTATTCGATGCACAAGATTGATTAAAAACAGTAGTTGGACAAGAATAAGCCTAGGGAGGACGAAACTGACCTAAATGTTCATCCATTGACACAAATGAACTTATTGGATGCACAAGATTGGTTAAAAACCCTAATTGGACAAGAATAAGCCAAGGAAGGACGAAAATGACCTAAATTTCATCCAATGACACAAACACACCTATTGGACGTGCCAGATTGGTTCAAAACTTTAGTTGGACAAGAATAAGCCTGTGGAGGACGAAAAATGACCTAAATGTTCATCCATTGACACAAATGAACTTATTGGATGCACAAGATTGGTTAAAAACACTAATTGGACAAGAATAAGCCAAGGGAGGACGAAAATCACCTAAATGTTCATCCAATGACACAAACACACCTATTGGACGCACACGATTGGTTCAAAACTATAGTTGGACAAGAATAAGCCTAGGGAGGATGAAAATGACCTAAATGTTCATCCATTGACACAAATGAACTTATTGGATGCACAAGATTGGTTAAAAACCCTAATTGGACAAAAATAAGCCAAGGGAGGACGCAAATGACCTAAATGTTCATCCAATCACACATATCGACTTATTTGATGCACAGGATTGGTTAAAAACCCTAGTTGGATAAGAATAAGTCTTGGTAGGACAAAAATGACCTAAATGTTCATCCATTGACACAAACACACCTATTGTATGCACAAGATTGGTTAAAAACCCTAATTGGACAAGAATAAGTCAAGGGAGGACGAAAACGACCTAAATTTTCATTCAATAACACAAACACACCTTTTGTATGCACAAAATTGGTTAAAAACCCTTGTTGGATAAAAATAACTCTAGGGAGGACGAAAATAACCTAAATGTTCATCCAATGACACAATTACACCTATTGGATGCACAAGATTGGTTAAAAACCC
>NW_027334072.1:0-1536 GCF_000331145.2 Cicer arietinum
TTGTGTCATAGGATGAACATTTAGGTTATTTTCGTCCTCCCTAGGCCTATTCTTGTCCAATTATTGTTTTTAACCAATCTTGTGTATCCAATAAGTTCATTTGTGTCATTGGATTAAAATTTAGGTCATTTTCGTCCTCCCTAGGTTTATTCTAGTCCAATTAGGGTTTTTAACCAATCTTGTGCATACAATAAGTTCATTTCTGTCATTGGATGAACATTTAAGTCATTTTCGTCCTCCCTAGGCTTATTCTTGTCCAATTAGGGTTTTTAACCAATCTTGTGCATACAATAAGTTCATTTCTGTCATTGGATGAACATTTAAGTCATTTTCGTCCTCCCTAGGCTTATTCTTGTCCAATTAGGGTTTTTAACCAATCTTGTGCATACAATAAGTTCATTTCTGTCATTGGATGAACATTTAAGTCATTTTCGTCCTCCCTAGGCTTATTCTTGTCCAATTAGGGTTTTTAACCAATCTTGTGCATCCAATAGGTGTTTTTGTGTCATTGGATTAACATTTAGATCATTCTCGTCCTCCCTAGACTTATTCTTGACCAAGTAGGGTTTTTTACCAATCTTGTGCATACAATAAGTTCATTTGTGTCATTGGATGAACATTTAGGTCATTTTCGTCCTCCCTAGACTTATTCTTGTCCAATTAAGGTTTTTAACCAATCTTGTGCATCGAATAAGTTTATTTGTGTAATTGGATGAACATTTAGGTCATTTTCGTCCTCCCTAGACTTATTCTTGTCCAATTAAGGTTTTTAACCAATCTTGTGCATCGAATAAGTTTATTTGTGTAATTGGATGAACATTTAGGTCATTTTCGTCCTCCCTAGACTTATTCTTGTCCAATTAAGGTTTTTAACCAATCTTGTGCATCGAATAAGTTTATTTGTGTAATTGGATGAACATTTAGGTCATTTTCGTCCTCCCTAGACTTATTCTTGTCCAATTAAGGTTTTTAACCAATCTTGTGCATCGAATAAGTTTATTTGTGTAATTGGATGAACATTTAGGTCATTTTCGTCCTCCCTAGGCTTATTCTTGTCCAATTAGGCTTATTCTAGTTCAATTAATGTTTTCACCCAATCTTGTGCATCCAATAAGTTCATTTGTGTCATTGGATTAACATTTAGATCATTTTCGTCCTCCCTATGTTTATTCTAGTTCAATTAATGTTTTCACCCAATCTTGTGAATCCAATAAGTTCATTTGTGTCATTGGATGAACATTTAGGTAATTTTCGTCCTACTTAGGTTTATTCTAGTCCAATTAGGGTTTTTAACCAATCTTGTTCATCCTATAGGTGTGTTTGTGTCATTGCATGCACATTTAGGTCATTTTCGTCCCCCCTAGACTTATTCATGTCCAATTAAGTTTTTAACCAATCTTGTCCATGCAATAAGTTCATTTGTGTCATGGGATTAGCATTTACGTCATTTTCGTCAATCATAGCCATATTCTTGTCCAATTAGGGTGTTTAACCAATCTTGTGCATCCAATAGGTGCGTTTGTGTCATTGGATGAA
>NW_027334073.1:0-630 GCF_000331145.2 Cicer arietinum
GGCTTATTCTTGTCCAATTAGGGTTTTTAACCAATCTTGTGAATCCAATAAGTTCATTTGTCTCATTGGATTAACATTTAAGTCATTTTCGACATCGCTAGGCTTATTCATGTCTAATTAGGGTTTTTAACCAATCTTGTGCTTCCAATAAGTTCATTTGTGTTATTGGATTAACATTTAGGACATTTTCGTCCTCCCTAAGCTTATTGTTGTCCAATTAGGATTTTTAACCAATGTTGTGCATCCAATAAGTTAATTTGTGTTATTGAATGAACATTTAAGTCAATTTCTTCCTCCCTAGGCTTATTTTTGTCTAATTAGGGTTTTTAAAAAATCTTGTGCATCCAATAAGTTCATTTGTGTCATTGGATTGACGATTAGGTCATTTTCACGATCCCTAGGCTTATTCTTGTATAATTAGGGTTTTTATCCAATCCTGTGCTTCCAATAAGTTCATTTGTGTCATTGGATTAACATTTAGGACATTTTCGTCCTCCCTAAGCTTATTGTTGTCCAATTAGGATTTTTAACCAATGTTGTGCATCCAATAAGTTAATTTGTGTTATTGAATGAACATTTAAGTCAATTTCTTCCTCCCTAGGCTTATTTTTGTCTAATTAGGGTTTTTAA
>NW_027334073.1:640-1606 GCF_000331145.2 Cicer arietinum
TAACATTTAGGCCATTTTCGTCCTCCCTAGGCTTATTCTTGTCCAATTAGGGTTTTTAAACAAATTATGTGCATCCAATAAGTTCATTTGTGTCATTGGATTGACATTTAAGTAATTTTCGTCCTCGCTAGGTTTATTCTTGTCCAATTAGGGTTTTTAATCAATATTGTGCTTCCAATAAGTTCATTTGTGTCACTGGATTAACATTTAGGACATTTTCATCCTCCCTTGGCTTATTATTGTCGAATTAGGGTTTTTAACCAATCTTGTGCATCCAATAAGTTCATTTGTGTCATTGGATTAACATTTAGGTAATTTTCGTCCTCCCTAGGCTTATTCTTGTCCAATTAGGGTTTTTAACCAATCTTGTGCTTCCAATAAGTTCATTTGTGTCATTGGATTAACATTTAGGTAATTTTCGTCCTCCCTAGGCTTATTCTTGTCCAATTAGGGTTTTTAACCAATCTTGTGCTTCCAATAAGTTCATTTGTGTCATTGGATTAACATTTAGGTCATTTTTGTCATCGTTAGGCTTATTCTTGTATAATTAGGGGTCTTAACCATTCTTGTGCATCCAATAAGTTCATTTGTGTCATTGGATTAACATTTAGGTAATTTTCGTCCTCCCTAGGCTTATTCTTGTCCAATTAGGGTTTTTAACCAATCTTGTGCTTCCAATAAGTTCATTTGTGTCATTGGATTAACATTTAAGTCATTTTCGCCCTCGCTAGGCTTATTCTTGTCTAATTAGGGTTTTTAACCAATCTTGTGCTTCCAATAAGTTCATTTGTGTCATTGGATTAACATTTAGGACATTTTTGTCCACCCTAGGCTTATTCTTGTCCAATTAGGGTTTATAACCAATCTTATGGATCCAATAAGTTCATTTGTTTCATTGGATTTACATTTAAGTCAATTTCGTCCTCCCTAGGCTTATTCTTGTCTAATTAGGTTTTTTAACCAATC
>NW_027334074.1:0-9715 GCF_000331145.2 Cicer arietinum
TTGTGTCATTGGATGAACATTTATGTAATTTTCGTCCTACCTAGGCTTATTCTTGTCCAATTATGGGTTTTAACCAGTCTTGTGCATCCAATAAGTACATTTGTGTCATTGGATTAACATTTAGGTCATTTTCATTCTTCATAGGCTTATTCTTGTCCAATTAAGGGTTTTAACCAGTCTTGTGCATCCAATAAGTTCATTTGTGTAATTGGATTAACATTTAGGTCATTTTCGTCCTCCCTATGTTTATTCTTGTCCAATTACGGTTTTTAACCAATCTTGTGAATCCAATAGGTGTGTTTGTGTCATTGGATGAACTTTTAGGTCATTTTCGTCCTCCCTAGGCTTATTCTAGTCCAATTAGGGTTTTTAACCAGTCTTTTGCATCCAATAGGTGTGTTTGTGTCATTGGAAAAAAATTTAGGTTATTTTCATTCTTCATAGGCTTATTCTTGTCCAATTAAGGGTTTTAACCAGTCTTGTGCATCCAATAAGTACATTTGTGTCATTGGATAACATTTAGGTCATTTGCATCCTCTCTAGGTTTATTCTTTTCCAATTAGGGTTTTTAAGGTATCTTGTGCATCCGATAAGTTCATTTGTGTCATTGGATTAGCATTTTGGTCATTTTCGTCCTCCCTAGGCTTATTCTTGTCAAATTAGAGTTTTTGACCAATCTTGTTTATCCAATAGGTGTGTTTGTGTCATTGGATAAACATTTATGTAATTTTCGTCCTCCCTAGGCTTATTCTTGTCCAATTAAGGGTTTTAACAAGGCTTGTGCATCCAATAAGTTCATTTGTGTCATTGGATTAACACTTAGGGCAATTTTCGTCATCCCTAGGTTTATTCTAGTCCTATTAGGGTTTTTTTACCAAGCTTGTGCATCCAATCGGTGTTTTTGTCTAATTAGATGAACTTTTAGGTCATTTTTGTCCTCCCTTGGCTTATTCTAGTCCCATTAGGGTATTTAACCAATCTTGTGCATCCAATAAGTTTATTTGTGTCATTGGATTTACAATTAGGTCATTTTCGTCCTCATTAGGCTTATTCTTGTCCAATTAGGGTTTTTAACCAATCTTGTACATCCAATAGGTGTATTTGTGTCATTGGATGAACATTTAGGTCATTTTCGTCCTCCGTAGGCTTAATCTTGTCCAATAAGTTCATTTGTGTCATTAGTTGAACATTTAGATCATTTTGGTCCTCCCTAGGTTTATTCTAGTCCAATTAGGGTTTTTAACCAATCTTGTGCATCCAAAAGATCATTTGTGTCATTGGATTAACATTTAGGTTATTTTCGTCCTCCCTAGATATATTCTATTCCAATAAGTTCATTTGTGTCATTGGATTAACGTTTAGGTCATTTTCGTCCTCCCTTGGCTTATTCTGGTCAAATTAAGGTTTTTAACCTATCTTGTGCATCCAATGGTGTTTGTGTTGTTGGATGAACATTTAGGTCATTTTCGTCCTCCCTAGGTTTATTCTTGTCCAATTAGAGTTTTTAACCAATCTTGTGCATCCAATAGGTGTGTTTGTGTCATTGGATGAACATTTATGTCATTTTCGTCCACCCTAGGCTTATTCTTGTCCAATTAGGGTTTTTAACCAATCTTGTGCATCCAATAGGTGTGTGTGTGTCATTGGATGAACATTTATGTCATTTTCGTCCACCCTAGGCTTATTCTTGTCCAATTAGGGTTTTTAACCAATCTTGTGCATCCAATAGGTGTGTGTGTGTCATTGGATGAACATTTATGTCATTTTCGTCCACCCTAGGCTTATTCTTGTCCAATTAGGGTTTTTAACCAATCTTGTGCATCCAATAGGTGTGTGTGTGTCATTGGATGAACATTTATGTCATTTTCGTCCACCCTAGGCTTATTCTTGTCCAATTAGGGTTTTTAACCAATCTTGTGCATCCAATAGGTGTGTGTGTGTCATTGGATGAACATTTATGTCATTTTCGTCCACCCTAGGCTTATTCTTGTCCAATTAGGGTTTTTAACCAATCTTGTGCATCCAATAGGTGTGTGTGTGTCATTGGATGAACATTTATGTCATTTTCGTCCACCCTAGGCTTATTCTTGTCCAATTAGGGTTTTTAACCAATCTTGTGCATCCAATAGGTGTGTGTGTGTCATTGGATGAACATTTATGTCATTTTCGTCCACCCTAGGCTTATTCTTGTCCAATTAGGGTTTTTAACCAATCTTGTGCATCCAATAGGTGTGTTTGTGTCATTGAATGAATATTTAGGTCATTTTCGTCATCCCTAGGTTTATTCTAGTCCTATTAGGGTTTTTTTACAAAGCTTGTGCATCCAATCGGTGTGTTTATGTAATTAGATGAATATTTAGGTCATTTTCGTCCTCCCTTGGCTTATTCTAGTCCCATTAGGGTATTTAACCAATCTTGTGCATCCAATAAGTTTATTTGTGTCATTGGATTTACAATTAGGTCATTTTCGTCCTCATTAGGCTTATTCTTGTCCAATTAGGGTTTTTAACCAATCTTGTACATCCAATAGGTGTATTTGTGTCATTGGATGAACATTTAGGTCATTTTCGTCCTCCGTAGGCTTAATCTTGTCCAATAAGTTCATTTGTGTCATTAGTTGAACATTTAGATCATTTTGGTCCTCCCTAGGTTTATTCTAGTCCAATTAGGGTTTTTAACCAATCTTGTGCATCCAATAGGTGTGTTTGTGTCATTGGATGAACTGTTAGATCATTTTCGTCCTCTCTATGCTTAATCTTGTCCATTTAGGATTTTAAAACAATCTTGTGCATCCAATAGGTGTGTTTGTGTCATCGGATGAATATTTAGGTCATTTTCGTCCTCCCTAGGCTTATTCTTGTCCAATTAGGGTTTTTAACCAATCTTGTGCATCCAATAGCTGTGTTTGTGTCATTGGATGACCTTTTAGGTCATTTTTGTCCTCCCTAGGCTTATTCTAGTCCAATTAAGGTATTTAACCAATCTTGTGCATCCAAAAGATCATTTGTGTCATTGGATTAACATTTAGGTTATTTTCGTCCTCCCTAGATATATTCTATTCCAATAAGTTCATTTGTGTCATTGGATTAACGTTTAGGTCATTTTCGTCCTCTTTTCGTCCTCCCTTGGCTTATTTGGTCAAATTAAGGTTTTTAACCAATCTTGTGCATCCAATGGTGTGTTTGTGTCGCTGGATGAACATTTAGGTCATTTTCGTCCTCCTTAGGTTTATTCTTGTCCAATTAGAGTGTTTAACCAATCTTGTGCATCCAATAGGTGTGTTTGTGTCATTGGATGAACATTTATGTAATTTTCGTCCTACCTAGGCTTATTCTTGTCCAATTAGGGGTTTTAACCAGTCTTATGCATCCAATAGGTGTGTTTGTGTCATTGGAAAAAATTTAGATGATTTTCATTCTCCCTAGTCTAATTCTTGTCCAATTAAGGGTTTTAACCTGTCTTGTGCATTCAATAAGTTCATTTGTGTAATTGGATTAACATTTAGGTAATTTTCGTCCTCCTTATGGTTATTCTTTACCAATTTCGGTGTTTAACCAATCGTGTGCATCCAATAGGTGTGTTTGTGTCATTGGATGAACGTTTAGGTCATTTTCGTCCTCCCTAGGCTTATTCTAGTCCAATTAGGGTTTGTAACCAATCTTGTGCGTCCAATAAGTTGATTTGTGTCATTGGATTAACATTTAGGTCATTTTCTTCCTCCCTAGGCTTATTCTTGTCAAATTAGGGTTTTTAACCTTTCTTATGCATCCAATAAGTTCATTTGTGTCATTGGAAGAACATTTAGATCATTTTCGTGTTCCATTGGTTTATTCTAGTCCAATTAGAGTTTTTAACCAATCTTTTGCATCCAATAGGTGTTTTTGTGTCTTTGGATGAATATTTGTGCATCCAATAAGTTCATTTGTGTAATTGGATTAACATTTAGGTCATTTTCGTCCTCCCTAGGCTTATTCTAGTCCAATTAGGGTTTGTAACCAATCTTGTGCGTCCAATAAGTTGATTTGTGTCATTGGATTAACATTTAGGTCATTTTCGTCCTCCCTATGTTTATTCTTGTTCAATTACGGTTTTTAACCAATCTTGTGCATCCAATAGGTGTGTTTGTCTCATTGGATGAACTTTTAGGTCATTTTCGTCCTCCCTAGGCTTATTCTAGTCCAATTAGGGTTATTAACAAATCTTGGGCGTCCAATCAGTTGATTTGTACCATTGGATGAACATTTATGTCATTTTCGTACTCCCTAAGCTTATTCTAGTCCAATTAGGGGTTTTAACCAATCTTGTGCATCCAATAAGTTCATTTCTGTCATTGGATTAACATTTAGGCCATTTTCGTCCTCCGTAGACTTATTCTTCTCTAATTAGGGTTTTTAAACAATTTTGTGCATCCAATAGCTGTGTTTGTGGGATTGGATAAACATTTAGGTCATTTTGTCCTCCTCTGGCTTAATCTTGTCCAATTAGGAGTTTGAGACAATCTGGTGCATCCAATAGGTGTGTTTGTGTCATTGCATGAACATTTAGGTCATTTTCGACCTCCTTAGGTTTATTTTATTCCAATTATGGTTTTTAAGCAATCTTGTACATCCAATAGGTGTGTTTCTGTCATTGGATGAACATTAAGGTCATTTTCGTTCTACCTAGGCTTTTTCTTGTCCAATTAGGGGTTTTAATCAATCTTGTGCATCCCATAAGTTCATTTGTGTCATTGGATGAACATTTAGGTCATATTCGACCTCCCTATGTTTATTCTAGTCCAATTAGGGTTTTTAAACAATCTTGTGCATCCAATAGGTGTGTTTGTGTCGTTGGATGAACTTTTATGTCATTTTTGTCCTCCCTAAGCTTATTCTAGTCCAATTAGAGTTATTAACCAATCTTGTGCCTCCAATAAGTTTATTTGTATCATTGGAATAACATTTAGGTTATTTTCGTCCTCCCTAGGCTTATTCTTGTCCAATTAGGGTTTTTAACCAATCTTGTAAATCCAATAAGTTTATTTGTGTCATTGGATGAACATTTAGGTCATTTTAGTCCTCCATAGGTTTATTCTAGTCCAATTAGGGTTTTTTTTTATCAATCTTGTGCATCCAATAGGTGTATTTATGTCATTAGATGAACTTTTAGTTCATTTTAGTCCTCTTTAGGCTTACTCTTGTCCAATTACGGTATTTAACAAATCTTGTGCATCCAATAATTTCATTTGTGTCATTTGATTAACATTTAGGTCATTTTCGTCCTCTTGTCATTTGATTAACATTTAGGTCATTTTCGTCCTCTTGTCATTTGATTAACATTTAGGTCATTTTCGTCCTCTTGTCATTTGATTAACATTTAGGTCATTTTCGTCCTCTTGTCATTTGATTAACATTTAGGTCATTTTCGTCCTCTTGTCATTTGATTAACATTTAGGTCATTTTCGTCCTCTTGTCATTTGATTAACATTTAGGTCATTTTCGTCCTCTTGTCATTTGATTAACATTTAGGTCATTTTCGTCCTCTTGTCATTTGATTAACATTTAGGTCATTTTCGTCCTCTTGTCATTTGATTAACATTTAGGTCATTTTCGTCCTCTTGTCATTTGATGAACATTTAGGTCATTTTCATCCTCCCTAGGTTTATTCTAGTCCAATTAGGTGTTTTAACCAATCTTGTGCATCCAATAGGTGTCTTTGTTTCATTGGATGAACTTTTAGGTCATTTATGTACCCCCTAGGCTTATTTTAGTCCAATTAGCGTCTATAACCAATCTTGTGCATCCAATAGGTGGTTTTCTGTGATTGTATTAACACTTAGGTCATTTTTGTCCTCCATTTGCTTATTCTAGTCCAATTAGGGTTTTTAACCAATCTTGTGCAGCCAAAAGATCATTTGTGTCATTGGATTAACATTTACGTCATTTTCGTCCTCCCTTTGCTTATTCTAGTCCAATTAGGTGTTTTAACCAATCTTGTGCATCCAATAGGTGGATCCAATAGGTGTGTTTGTGTCATTGGATGAACTTTTAGGTCATTTATGTACACCCTAGGCTTATTCCTGTCAAATTAGAGTTTTTAACCAATCTTTTGCATCCAATAGGTGTGTTTGTGTGATTGGATAAACATTTAGGTCGTTTTCGTTCTCCCTTTGCTTATTCTAGTCCAATTAAGGTATTTAACCAATCTTGTGCATCCAAAAGATCATTTGTGTCATTGGATTAACATTTAGGTCATTTTCGTCCTCCCTTTGCTTATTCTAGTCCAATTAAGGTATTTAACCAATCTTATGCATAGAATAAGTTTATTTGTGTCATTGGATTAACATTTAGGTCATTTTCGTTCTCCCTTTGCTTATTCTAGTCCAATTAAGGTATTTAACCAATCTTATGCATAGAATAAGTTTATTTGTGTCATTGGATTAACATTTAGGTCATTTTCGTTCTCCCTTTGCTTATTCTAGTCCAATTAAGGTATTTAACCAATCTTATGCATAGAATAAGTTTATTTGTGTCATTGGATTAACATTTAGGTCATTTTCGTTCTCCCTTTGCTTATTCTAGTCCAATTAAGGTATTTAACCAATCTTATGCATAGAATAAGTTTATTTGTGTCATTGGATTAACATTTAGGTCATTTTCGTTCTCCCTTTGCTTATTCTAGTCCAATTAAGGTATTTAACCAATCTTATGCATAGAATAAGTTTATTTGTGTCATTGGATTAACATTTAGGTCATTTTCGTTCTCCCTTTGCTTATTCTAGTCCAATTAAGGTATTTAACCAATCTTATGCATAGAATAAGTTTATTTGTGTCATTGGATTAACATTTAGGTCATTTTCGTTCTCCCTTTGCTTATTCTAGTCCAATTAAGGTATTTAACCAATCTTATGCATAGAATAAGTTTATTTGTGTCATTGGATTAACATTTAGGTCATTTTCGTTCTCCCTTTGCTTATTCTAGTCCAATTAAGGTATTTAACCAATCTTATGCATAGAATAAGTTTATTTGTGTCATTGGATTAACATTTAGGTCATTTTCGTTCTCCCTTTGCTTATTCTAGTCCAATTAAGGTATTTAACCAATCTTATGCATAGAATAAGTTTATTTGTGTCATTGGATTAACATTTAGGTCATTTTCGTTCTCCCTTTGCTTATTCTAGTCCAATTAAGGTATTTAACCAATCTTATGCATAGAATAAGTTTATTTGTGTCATTGGATTAACATTTAGGTCATTTTCGTTCTCCCTTTGCTTATTCTAGTCCAATTAAGGTATTTAACCAATCTTATGCATAGAATAAGTTTATTTGTGTCATTGGATTAACATTTAGGTCATTTTCGTTCTCCCTTTGCTTATTCTAGTCCAATTAAGGTATTTAACCAATCTTATGCATAGAATAAGTTTATTTGTGTCATTGGATTAACATTTAGGTCATTTTCGTTCTCCCTTTGCTTATTCTAGTCCAATTAAGGTATTTAACCAATCTTATGCATACAATAAGTTTATTTGTGTCATTGGATTAACAATTAGGTCATTTTCGTCCTCCTTAGGCATATTCTTCTCCAATTATGGCTTTTAAACAATCTTGTGCATCCAATAAGGGTATTTGTATCGTGGGATTAACATTTAGATCATTTTTGTCCTCCATATGTTTATTCTAGTCTGATTAGGGTTTTTAACCAATCTTTTGCATCCTAAGTGTGTTTGTGTCATTGGATGAACATTTAGGTCATTTTCGTCCCCCCTTTGCTTATTATAGTCCAATTAGGGTTTTTGACCAAACTTGTGCATCCAATAAGTTCATTTATGTCATTGACTTAACATTAAGTTCATTTTCGTCCCCCCTAGGCTTATTCATGTCCAATTGGGGTTTTTAAACAATCTTGCACATTGAATAGGTGCGTTTGTGTCATTGGATGAACTTTTAGGTCATTTTAGTCCACCCTAGGCTTATTCCTGTCAAATTAGAGTTTTTAACCAATCTTGTGCATCTAATAGCTGTGTTTGTGGCATTGGATAAACATTTCGATCATTTTGTCCTCCCCAGGCTTAATCTTGTCCAATTAGGATTTTGAGACAATCTTGTGCATCCAATAGGCGTGTTTGTGTTAATGGATGAACATTTAGGTCATTTTCGACCTCCTTAGGTTTATTCTAGTCAAGTTAGGGTTTTTAACCAATGTTGTGCATCTAATAGGTGTGTTTCTGTCATTGGATGAACATTTAGGTCATTTTCGTTCTCCCTAGGCTTATTCTTGTCCAATTAGGGGTTTTAACCAATCTTGTGCATCCCATAAGTTTATTTCTGTCATTGGATGAAAATTTAGGTCATATTCGTCCACCGTAGATTTTTTCTAGTCCAATTAGGATTTTTAACCAATCTTGTGCATCCAATAAGTTTATTTGTATCAATGGATTAACATTTAGGTCGTTTTCGTCCCCCTTAGGCTTATTCTAGTCCAATTAGGGTTTTTAACCAATCTTGTGAATCCAATATGTTTATTTGTGTCATTGCATAAACATTTAGGTCATTTTCGTCCTCCCTAGGTTTATTCAAGTCCAATTAGGGTTTTTAATCAATCTTGTGCATCCAATAGGTGTGTTTGTGTCAATAGATGAACTTTTAGGTCATTGTCGTCCTCGCTAGGCTTACTCTAGTCCAATTAGGGTATTTAACCAATCTTGTGCATCCAATAAGTTTATTTATGTCATTGGATTAACTATTAGGTCATTTTGGACCTCCTTAAGCTTATTCTTGTCCAATTATGGTTTTTAAACAATCTTGTGCATCCAATAGGTGTATTTGTGTCGTTGGATTAACATTTAGATCATTTTCGTCCTCCCTAGGCTTATTCTTGTCCAATTAGGGTTTGTAACCAATCTTGTGCGTCCAATAAGTTGATTTGTGTCATTGGATTAACATTTAGGTCATTTTCTTCCTCCCTAGGCTAATTCTTGTCAAATTAGGGTTTTTAACCTTTCTTATGCATCCAATAAGTTCATTTGTGTCATTGGAAGAACATTTAGGTCATTTTCGTGTTCCATTGGTTTATTCTAGTCCCATTAGGGTTTTTAACCAATCTTTTGCATCCAATAGGTGTTTCTGTGTCTTTGGATGAATATTTTTGCATCCAATAAGTTCATTTGTGTAATTGGATTAACATTTAGGTCATTTTCGTCCTCCCTATGTTTATTCTTGTTCAATTACGGTTTTTAACCAATCTGGTGCATCCAATAGGTGTGTTTGTGTCATTGGATGAACTTTTAGGTCATTTTCGTCCTCCCTAGGCTTATTCTAGTCCAATTAGGGTTTTTAACCAATCTTGTGCATCCAATAAGTTCATTTCTGTCATTGGATTAACATTTAGGTCATTTTCGTCCTCCGTAGGTTTATTCTAGTCCAATTAGGGTTTTTAAACAATCTTGTGCATCCAATAGGTGTGTTTGTGTCGTTGGATGAACTTTTATGTCATTTTTGTCCTCCCTAAGATTATTCTAGTCCAATTAGAGTTTTTAACCAATCTTGTGCCTCCAATAAGTTTATTTGTATCATTGGAATAACATTTAGGTTATTTTCGTCCTCCCTAGGCTTATTCTTGTCCAATTAGGGTTTTTAACCAATCTTGTAAATCCAATAAGTTTATTTGTGTCATTGCATGAACATTTAAGTCATTTTAGTCCTCCATAGGTTTATTCTAGTCCAATTAGGGTTTTTT
>NW_027334075.1:0-430 GCF_000331145.2 Cicer arietinum
TTAAAAACCCTAATTGGACAAGAATAAGCCAAGGGAGGACGAAAATTACCTAAATGTTCATCTCATGAGACAACCACACCTATTGGATGCACAAGACTTGTTAAAAACCCTAATCAGACAAGAATAAGCTTAGGGAGGACGAAAATGACCTAAATGTTCATCCAATGACACAACTGAACTTATTGGATGCACAAGATTGGTTAAAAACCCTAATTGGACAAGAATAAGCCAAGGGAGGACGAAAATTACCTAAATGTTCATCTAATGAGACAAAGACACCTATTGGATGCACAAGACTTGTTAAAAACCGTAATTGGACAAGAATAAGCTTAGGGAGGACGAAACTGACCTAAATGTTCATCCAATGACACAAATAAACTTATTGGATGCACAAGATTGGTTAAAAACCCTAATTGGACTAGCATAAAAC
>NW_027334075.1:581-1168 GCF_000331145.2 Cicer arietinum
AAGATTGGTTAAAACCCCTAATTGGACTAGAATAAACCTTGAGAGGACGAAAATTACCTAAATGTTCATCCAATGACACAAACACACCTATTGGATGCACAAGACTGGTTAAAAACTCTAATTGGACAAGAATAAGCCAAGGGAAGACGAAAATGCCCTAAATGTTTAACCAATGACACAAACACACCTATTGGATGCACAAGATTTGTTAAAAACCTTAATTGGAAAAGAATAACCCTAGCGAGGACGAATATGACCGAAATGTTCATCCAATGACACAAGTGAAATATTGGACGCACAAGATTGGTTAAAAACACTAATTGGACAAGAATAAGCCATGGGAGGACGAAAAATACCTAAATGTTCATCCAACGAGATAAACACACCTGATGGATGCACAAGACTGGTTAAAAACCCTAATTGGATAAGAATAAGCCAAGTGCCCTAAATGTTTATCCAATGACACAAACACACCTATTGGATGCACAAGATTGGTTAAAAACCCTAATTATACTAGAATAAACCTAGAGAGGACGAAAATGACCTAAATGTTCATCCAATTACACAAATGAACTTATTGGATGCAC
>NW_027334075.1:1534-3650 GCF_000331145.2 Cicer arietinum
AAGATTGGTTAAAAACCCTAATTGGACAAGAATAAGCCAAGGGAGGACGAAAATTACCTAAATGCTCATCTCATGAGACAACCACACCTATTGGATGCACAAGACTGGTTAAAAACCCTAATTGGACAAGAATAAGCTCAGGGAGGACGAAAATGACCAAAATGTTCGTCCAATGACACAAATGAACTTATTGGATGCACAAGATTGGTTAAAAACCCTAATTGGACAACAATACGCCAAGGGAGGACGAAAATGAAAATGACCTATATGTTCATCCAATGACACAAACACACCTATTGGATGCACAAGATTGGTTTAAAACCCTAGTTGGACTAGAATAAACCTAGGGGGGACGAAAATGACCTAAATGTTCATCCAATGACACAACTGAACTTATTGGATGCACAAGATTAGTTAAAAAACCCTAATTGGACAAGAATAAGCCAAGGGAAGACGAAAATGCCCTAAATGTTTATCCAATGACACAAATGAACATATTGGATGCACAAGATTAGTTAAAAAACCCTAATTGGACAAGAATAAGCCAAGGGAAGACGAAAATGCCCTAAATGTTTATCCAATGACACAAATGAACATATTGGATGCACAAGATTGGTTTAAAACCCTAGTTGGACTAGAATAAACCTAGGGGGGACGAAAATGACCTAAATGTTCATCCAATGACACAACTGAACTTATTGGATGCACATGATTGGTTAAAAACCCTAATTGGACAAGAATAAGCCATGGAAGGACGAAGATGACCTAACTTTTCATCCAATGACACAAAAACACCTATTGGATGCACAAGATTTGTTAAAAACCCTAATTAGCCAAGAATAAGCCTAGGGACGACGAAAAAGACCTAAATGTTCATCCAATGACACAAATGAACTTATTGGATGCACAAGATTGGTTAAAAACCCTAATTGGACAAGAATAAGCCAAGGGAGGACGAAAATTACCTAATTGTTCATCCAATGAGACAAACACACCTGTTGGATGCACAAGACTGGTTAAATACCCTAATTGGACAAGAATAAGCCAAGGGAAGACGAAAATGCCCTAAATGTTTATCCAATGACACAAACACACCTATTGGATGCACAAGATTGGTTAAAAACCCTAATTGGACTAGAATAAACCTAGGGAGGACGAAAATGACCTAAATCTTCATCCAAAAACACAAATGAACTTATTGGATGCACAAGATTGGTTAAAACCCTTAAGTGGACAACAATACGCCAAGGGAGGACGAAAATGACCTATATGTTCATCCAATGACACAAATGAACTTATTGGATGCACAAGATTGGTTTAAAACCCTAGTTGGACTAGAATAAGTCTATGGAGGATGAAAATGACCTAAATGTTCATCCAATGACACAAATGAACTTATTGGATGCACAAAATTAGTTAAAACCCTAATTGGACAAGGATAAGCCAAGGAAGGACGAATATGACCTAAATGTTCATCCAATGACACAAACACACTTATTGGATGCACAAGACTTGTTAAAAACCCTAATTGGACAAGAATAAGCTTAGGGAGGACGAAAATAACCTAAATGTTCGTCCAACGACACAAATGAACTTATTGGATGCACAAGACTTGTTAAAAACCCTAATTGGACAAGAATAAGCTTAGGGAGGACGAAAATAACCTAAATGTTCGTCCAACGACACAAATGAACTTATTGGATGCACAAGACTTGTTAAAAACCCTAATTGGACAAGAATAAGCTTAGGGAGGACGAAAATAACCTAAATGTTCGTCCAACGACACAAATGAACTTATTGGATGCACAAGATTGGTTAAAAATCTTAATTGGACAAGAATAAGCCAAGGGAACACGAAAATGCCCTAAATGTTTATCCAATGACATAAACACACCTATTGGATGCACAAGATTGGTTAAAAACCCTAATTGGACTAGAATAAAACTAGGGAGGAGCAAAATGACCTAAATGTTGATCCAATGACACAAATGAACTTATTGGATGCACAAGATTGGTTAAAAACCTTAATTGGACAACAATACGCCAAGGGAGGACGAAAATTACCTAAATGTTCATCCAATGACACAAACACACCTATTGGATGCACAAGATTGGT
>NW_027334075.1:3862-4895 GCF_000331145.2 Cicer arietinum
TGATAATATGTTTGTTGTTGCATTATTAAGGGGGAGCATCTGATGTTGTTTGTTTTTGCTCTGATACTTAATAATGTAATGCTGATTTGATACATTTTGACACATGCTCTGATGATCTGTATTGGTACATATTTAATGCTATGAATTGGTTTCTTTGGTATGATTTTGAAATGGTTTGATATGCTCAAGTTACAATTGTATGAATTGTCAATTATGCCAAAAAGGGGGAGATTGTTGGATTTTGATCCTTTGATTCCTAATTTTGACATAATTCACAATTCAACAATATTCATACTTAATATGATAAATCTAATATTTCAATTGAGCAAAATTTCAGGAACACCAATTCAATCCTACACACTTGGATCAATTGCTTGGAACACAAGAAATCAACAAAAGTTGAATTCTGAATATGTAAATCGATTGGGAAATCGATTTCATAACAAGGGTGTAAGGAAATCTTAAGTGTTTGTAAATGTGCAATCGATTAGGCAATCGATTAGATTAATTAAAAATGAAAAATGCACAAGTCAGTAGCCTCTGTTTTGGAGGAAATCGATTGGTAAATCGATTGAACATTTCACAAATCAAACCTGATGGTAACACATCGATTGGTAAATCGATTGGATGAGTCACAGTGGCACTCCAGTGCTGAGGGAATCGATTGGCAAATCGATTGACAGAGTATCATTTGAAAAATGACCTCACCTGTGACAAATACAATCGATTGAACAATCTATTGTTAACACTTTATTTTGTTAAAGTTTGGTTGCAATCGATTGGGAAATCGATTGAACTAAACACCAGGTAAGAACTTTTCAGGAACATGCTATCAAAGCGATTGACAAGTCGATTGATATCAAATAGCTGAGTCACTGTTTTGAATTAAATCGATTGGCAAATCGATTGACATTAAAACTGAGTCACTGTTTTGAATCCAATCGATTGACACATCGATTAACATCAAAACACTGAGCCACTGTTTTGAAAACAATCGATTGGCAAATCGATTGAAATAAACTTTTTGAAAACA
>NW_027334076.1:0-2052 GCF_000331145.2 Cicer arietinum
TTGTGCATCCAATAAGTTCATTTGTGTCATTGGATTAACATTTAGGTCATTTTCGTCCTCCATGGGCTTATTCTTGTCCAATTAGGGTTTTTGACCAATCGTGTGCATAAAATAGGTGTGTTGGTGTCATTGGATCAAAATTTTGGTCATTTTCGTCCTCCCTAATCTTATTCTAGTCCAATTAGTGATTTTAACCAATCTTGGGCATCCAATAAGTGCATTTGTGTCATTGGACTAACATTTAGGTCTTTTTCGTCCTCCCTAGGCTTATTCTTGTCCAATTAGGGTTTTTGACCACTCTTGTCCATCCAATATGTGTGTTTGTGTCATTGGACGCACATTTAGGTCATTTTTGTCCCCCGTAGGCTTATTATTGTCCAATTACGGTTTTTAAACAATCTTGTTCATCCAATAAGTTAATTTGTGTCATTGGATGAACATTTAGGTCATTTTCATCCTACTTAGGCTTATTCGTGTCCAATTAGGATTTTTAACCAATCTTACGCATCCAATAGGTTTGATTTTTTCATTGGATTAACATTTAGGTCATTTTCGTCCTCCCTAGGCTTATTCTTGTCCAATTAGAGTTTTTTTACCAATCTTGTGCATACAATAGGTGTGTTTGTGTCATTGGATGAATATTTTGGCCCTTTTTCTTCCTCCCAATTAGGGTTTTTAACAAATCTTATGCAACCAATTAGTTCATTTGTGTCATTGGATTAACATTTAGGTCATTTTCGTCCTCTCGAAGATTATTCTAGTCCAATTAGTGTTTTTAACTAATCTTGTGCATCCAATAGGTGTGTTTGTGTCATTGGATGAACATTTAGGTCATTTTCGTCCTCCCTATGCTTATTCTTGTCCAATTAGTGATTTTAACCAATCTTGGGCATCCAATAAGTTCATTTGTGTCATTGGATGAACATTTAGGTCATTTTCGTCCTCCCTATGCTTATTCTTGTCCAATTAGTGATTTTAACCAATCTTGGGCATCCAATAAGTTCATTTGTGTCATTGGATGAACATTTAGGTCATTTTCGTCCTCCCTATGCTTATTCTTGTCCAATTAGTGATTTTAACCAATCTTGGGCATCCAATAAGTTCATTTGTGTCATTGGATGAACATTTAGGTCATTTTCGTCCTCCCTATGCTTATTCTTGTCCAATTAGTGATTTTAACCAATCTTGGGCATCCAATAAGTTCATTTGTGTCATTGGATGAATATTTAGGTTATTTTTTCGTCCTTTCTAGGTTTATTGTAGTCCAATTAAGGTTTTTAACCAATCTTGTGCATCCATTAGGTGTGTTTGTGTCATTGGATCAACATTTTCGTCCTCCATAGATTTATTCTTGTCTAATTATGGTTTTTAACCAATCTTGTGCATCCAATAGGTGTGTATGTGTCATTGGATGAACATTTAGGTCATTTTCGTTCTCCCTAAGCTTATTCTTGTCCAATTACGGTTTTTAACCAATCTTGTGCATCCAATACGTTCATTTGTGTCATTGGATTAACATTTAGGTCATTTTCGTCCTCCCTATGCTTATTCTTGTCCAATTAGGGTTTTTGACCTACTTGTGCATCCAATATGAGTGTTTGTGTCACTAAATGAACATTTAGGTAATTTTTGTCCTCTGTAGGTTTATTCTTGTCCAATTATGGTTTTTAAAAGATCTTGTGCATCCAATAAGTTCATTTACGTCATTGGATGAACATTTAGGTCATTTTCGCCCTCCCTAGGCTTATTCTTGTCCAATTTGGGTTTTAACCGATCTTGTGCATCCAATAAGTTCATTTGTGTCATTGGATTAACATTTAGGTCATTTTCGGCCTCCTTGGGCTTATTCTTGTCCAATTAGGGTTTTTGACCAATCGTGTGATCCAATATGTGTGTTTCTGCCGTTGGATGAACATTTACGTGATTTTTGTCCTCCGTAAGCTTATTCTTGTCCTATTACGGTTTTTAAACAATCTTGTGCATCCAATAAGTTCATTTGTTTCATTGGAAGAACATTTAGGTCATTTTCGTCCTCCATAGGTTTATTCTAGT
>NW_027334076.1:2073-2462 GCF_000331145.2 Cicer arietinum
GTGTGTTTGTGTCATTGGATGAACATTTTTGTCATTTTTGTCCTCCTTATGCTTATTCTAGTCCAATTAGTGATTTTAACCAATCTTGGGCATCCAATAAGTGCATTTGTGTCATTGGACTAACATTTAGGTCACTTTCGTCCTCCCTAGGCTTATTCTTGTCCATTTAGGGTTTTTTACCAATCTTGTCCATCCAATATGTGTGTTTGTGTCATTGGATGAACATTTTGGTCATTTTTTCGCCCTTTCTAGGTTTATTGTAGTCCAATTAAGGTTTTTAACCAATCTTAAGCATCCAATAGGTGTGTTTGTACCACTGGATATACATTTAGTTCATTTTCATCCTCCCTAGTCTAATTCTTGTCCAATTAGCTAGGGTTTTTAACCAA
>NW_027334076.1:2579-4430 GCF_000331145.2 Cicer arietinum
TCATTTGTGTAATTGGATGAATATTTAGGTCATTTTCGTCCTCCCTAGGCTTATTCTTGTCCAATTACGGTTTTTAACCAATCTTGTGCATCCAATAAGTTCATTTGTGTCATTGGATTAACATTTAGGTCATTTTCGTCCTCCCTATGCTTATTCTTGTTCTATTACGGTTTTTGACCTACTTGTGCATCCAATATGTGTGTTTGTGTCATTAAATGAACATTTAGGTAATTTTTGTCCTCCGTAGGTTTATTCTTGTCCAATTACGGTTTTTAACCAATCTTGTGCATCGAATAAGTTCATTTGTGTCATTGGATGATCATCAATTAGTGATTTTAACCAATCTTGGGCATCCAATAAGTGCATTTGTGTCATTGGACTAACATTTAGGTCATTTTGGTCCTACCTAGGCTTATTCTTGTCCAATTACGGTTTTTAACCAATCTTGTGCATCGAATAAGTTCATTTGTGTCATTGGATGATCATCAATTAGTGATTTTAACCAATCTTGGGCATCCAATAAGTGCATTTGTGTCATTGGACTAACATTTAGGTCATTTTGGTCCTACCTAGGCTTATTCTTGTCCAATTACGGTTTTTAACCAATCTTGTGCATCGAATAAGTTCATTTGTGTCATTGGATGATCATCAATTAGTGATTTTAACCAATCTTGGGCATCCAATAAGTGCATTTGTGTCATTGGACTAACATTTAGGTCATTTTGGTCCTACCTAGGCTTATTCTTGTCCAATTACGGTTTTTAACCAATCTTGTGCATCGAATAAGTTCATTTGTGTCATTGGATGATCATCAATTAGTGATTTTAACCAATCTTGGGCATCCAATAAGTGCATTTGTGTCATTGGACTAACATTTAGGTCATTTTGGTCCTACCTAGGCTTATTCTTGTCCAATTACGGTTTTTAACCAATCTTGTGCATCGAATAAGTTCATTTGTGTCATTGGATGATCATCAATTAGTGATTTTAACCAATCTTGGGCATCCAATAAGTGCATTTGTGTCATTGGACTAACATTTAGGTCATTTTGGTCCTACCTAGGCTTATTCTTGTCCAATTAGTGTTTTTGACCAATCTTGTCATTGGATGAACATTTAGGTCATTTTTGTCCTCCGTAGGCTTATTATTGTCCAACTAAGGTTTTTAAACAATCTTGTTCATCCAATAAGTTCATTTGTGTCATTGGATGATCATTTTGGTCATTTTTGTCCTCCCTAGGTTTAGTCATGTCCAATTAGGGTTTTTAACCAATCTTTTACATCCAATAGGTGTGTTTGTGTCATTGGATGAACATTTAGGTCGTTTTCGTCCTGCCTAGGCTTATTCATGTCAAATTAGGATTTTTTACCAATCTTACGTATCCAATAGGTGTGTTTTTCTCATTGGATTAACATTTAAGTCAATTTCGTCATCCCTAGGCTTATTCATGTCCAATTAGGATTTTTAAACAATCTTGTGCATCTAATAGGTGTGTTTGTGTTAATGGATGAACATTTTGGTCATTTTCAACCTCCCTAGACTTATTCTAGTCGAATTAGGGTTTTTAACCAATCTTGTGCATCCAATAAGTTCATTTGTGTCATTGGATTAACATTTAGGTCATTTTCGTCCTCCCTAGATTTATTCTTGTCCAATTAGGGTTTTTAACCAATCTTGTGTATCCAATAGGTGTGTTTGTGTCATTGGATGAATATTTAGGTCATTTTCGTCCTCCGTAGGCTTATTCTTGTCCAATTACGGTTTTTAACCAATCTTGTGCATCCAATAAGTTCATTTGTGTCATTGGATTAACATTTAGGTCATTTTCGTCCTCCCTATGCTTATTCTTGT
>NW_027334076.1:4622-9996 GCF_000331145.2 Cicer arietinum
GTCCAATTTGGGTTTTTAACCAATCTTGTGCATCGAATAAGTTCATTTGTGTCATTGGATTAACATTTAGGTCATTTTCGTCGTCCCTGGGCTTATTCTTGTCCAATTAGGTTTTTTGACCAATTGTGTGATCCAATATGTGTGTTTCTGCCGTTGGATGAACATTTACGTCATTTTTGTCCTCCGTAAGCTTATTCTTGTCCTATTACGGTTTTTAAACAATCTTGTGCATCCAATAAGTTCATTTGTTTCATTGGAAGAACATTTAGGTCATTTTCGTCCTCCATAGGTTTATTCTAGTTCAATTAGGGTTTTTCACAAATCTTGTGCATCCAATAGGTGTGTTTGTGTCATTGGATGAACATTTTTGTCATTTTCGTCCTCCCTATGGTTATTCTAGTCCAATTAGTGATTTTAACCAATCTTGGGCATCCAATAAGTGCAGTTGTGTCATTGGACTAACATTTAGGTCATTTTGGTCCTACATAGGCTTATTCTTGTCGAATTAGGGTTTTTGACCAATCTTGTCATTCGATGAACATTTAGGTCATTTGTGTCATTGGATGAACATTTTGGTCATTTTTGTCCTCCCTAGGTTTATTCATGTCCAATTAGGGTTTTTAACCAATCTTTTACATCCAATAGGTGTGTTTGTGTCATTGGATGAACATTTAGGTCATTTTTGTCCTGCCTAGGCTTATTCATGTCCAATTAGGATTTTTAACCAATCTTACGCATCCAATAGGTGTGTTTTTCTCATTGGATTAACATTTAGGTCAATTTCGTCATCCCTAGGCTTATTCATGTCCAATTAGGATTTTTAAACAATCTTGTGCATCTAATAGGTGTGTTTGTGTTAATGGATGGACATTTTGGTCATTTTCATCCTCCCTAGACTTATTCTAGTCGAATTAGGGTTTTTAACCAATCTTGTGCATCCAATAGGTGTGTTTGTGTCATTGGATGAACATTTAGGTCATTTGTGTCATTGGATGAACATTTAGGTCATTTGTGTCATTGGATGAACATTTAGGTCATTTGTGTCATTGGATGAACATTTAGGTCATTTGTGTCATTGGATGAACATTTAGGTCATTTGTGTCATTGGATGAACATTTAGGTCATTTGTGTCATTGGATGAACATTTAGGTCATTTGTGTCATTGGATGAACATTTAGGTCATTTGTGTCATTGGATGAACATTTAGGTCATTTTCGTCCTCTCTAGGCTTATTCTTGTCCAATTAGGGTTTTTAACCAATCTTGTGCATCCAATAAGTTCATTTGTGTCATTGGATTAACATTTAGGTCATTTTCGTCTTCCTAGGTTTGTTCCTGTCAAATTAGGGTTTTAAACCAATCTTGTGCATCCAATAGGTGTGTTTGTGTCATTGGATGAACATTTAGGTCATTTTAGTCGTCCCTAGGCTTATTCTTGTCCAATTAGGGTTTTTAACAAAAAACAATCTTGTGCATCTAATAGGTGTGTTTGTGTTAATGGATGGACATTTTGGTCATTTTCATCCTCCCTAGACTTATTCTAGTCGAATTAGGGTTTTTAACCAATCTTGTGCATCCAATAAGTTCATTTGTGTCATTGGATTAACATTTAGGTCATTTTCGTCTTCCTAGGTTTGTTCCTGTCAAATTAGGGTTTTAAACCAATCTTGTGCATCCAATAGGTGTGTTTGTGTCATTGGATGAACATTTAGGTCATTTTCGTCCTCCCTCGACTTATTCCATTCGAATTAGGGTTTTTAACCAATCTTGTGCATCCAATAAGTTTATTTGTGTTTCTGGATTAACATTTAGGTCATTTTCGTCCTTTGTTTATTCCAGTCCAATTAGTGTTTTTAACCAACCTTGTGCATCCAATAGGTGTGTTTGTGTCATTGGATGAACATTTAGGTCATTTTCGTCCTCTCTAGGCTTATTCTTGTCCAATTTGGGTTTTTAACCAATCTTGTGCATCCAATAGGTGTGTTTGTGTCATTGGATGAACATTTAGGTCATTTTCGTCCTCTCTAGGCTTATTCTTGTCCAATTTGGGTTTTTAACCAATCTTGTGCATCCAATAGGTGTGTTTGTGTCTTTGGATGAACATTTAGGCAATTTATTCCTCCCTAGGTTTATTCTAGTCTAATTAGCTTTTTTAACCAATCTAGTGCATCCAATATGTATGTTTGTGTCATTGGATGAACATTTAGGTCATTTTCGTCCTCCCTAGGCTTATTTAAGTCCAATTATGATTTTTAACCATTCTTGTGCATCCAATAGGTGTGTTATTTTCATTGGATGAACATTTAGGTCATTTTCGTCCTCCCTAGGCTTATTCATGTCCAATTAGGATATATAACCAATCTTGTGCTTCTAAATGGTGTGATTGTGTCATTGGATGAACATTTTGGTCATTTGCGTCCTCCCTAGACTTATTCTAGTCGAATTAGGGTTTTTAACCAATCTCGTGCATCCAATAAGTTCATTTGTGTCATTGGATTAACATTTAGGTCATTTTCGTCCTCCTTAGGTTTATTCTAGTCGAATTAGGGTTCTTAACCAATCTCGTGCGTCCAATAAGTTCATTTGTGTCATTGGATGAACGTTTAGGTCATTTTCGTCCTCCTTAGGTTTATTCTAGTCGAATTAGGGTTCTTAACCAATCTCGTGCGTCCAATAAGTTCATTTGTGTCATTGGATGAACGTTTAGGTCATTTTCGTCCTCCTTAGGTTTATTCTAGTCGAATTAGGGTTTTTAACCAATCTTGTGCATCCAATAGGTGTGTTTGTGTCATTGGATGAACATTTTTGTCATTTTCGTCCTCCCTATGCTTATTCTAGTCCAATTAGTGATTTTTACCAATCTTGGGCATCCAATAAGTGCATTTGTGTCATTGGACTAACATTTAGGTCACTTTCGTCCTCCCTAGGCTTATTCTTGTCCAATTAGGGTTTTTTACCAATCTTGTCCATCCAATATGTGTGTTTGTGTCATTGGATGAACATTTTGGTTATTTTTTCGTCCTTTCTAGGTTTATTGTAGTCCAATTAAGGTTTTTAACCAATCTTAAGCATCCAATAGGTGTGTTTGTACCACTGGATATCCATTTAGTGCATTTTCATCCTCCCTAGTCTAATTCTTGTCCAATTAGCTAGGGTTTTTAACCAATCTTGTGCATCCAATAGGTGTGTTTGTGTCATTGGATCAACATTTTGGTCATTTTCGTCCTCCATAGGCTTATTCAAGTCCAATTAGGGATTTTAACCAAGCTTGTGCATCCAATAAGTTCATTTGTGTAATTGGATTAACATTTAGGTCATTTTCGTCCTCCCTAGATTTATTCTTGTCCAATTAAGGTTTTTAACCAATCTTGTGTATCCAATAGGTGTGTTTGTGTCATTGGATGAATATTTAAGTCATTTCCGTCCTCCGTAGGCTTATTCTTGTCCAATTACGGTTTTTAACCAATCTTGTGCATCCAATAAGTTCATTTGTGTCATTGGATTAACATTTAGGTCATTTTCGTCCTCCCTATGCTTATTCTTGTCCTATTAGGGTTTTTGACCTACTTGTGCATCCAATATGTGTGTTTGTGTCATTAAATGAACATTTAGGTAATTTTTGTCCTCCGTAGGTTTATTCTTGTCCAATTACGGTTTTTAAACAATCTTGTGCATCCAATAAGTTCATTTGTTTCATTGGAAGAACATTTAGGTCATTTTCGTCCTCCATAGGTTTATTCTAGTTCAATTAGGGTTTTTCACAAATCTTGTGCATTTAATAGGTGTGTTTGTGTCATTGGATGAACATTTTTGTCATTTTCGTCCTCCCTATGGTTATTCTAGTCCAATTAGTGATTTTACCCAATCTTGGGCATCCAATAAGTGCATTTGTGTCATTGGACTAACATTTAGGTCATTTTGGTCCTACATAGGCTTATTCTTGTCGAATTAGGGTTTTTGACCAATCTTGTCATTGGATGAACATTTAGGTCATTTGTGTCATTGGATGAACATTTTGGTCATTTTTGTCCTGCCTAGGCTTATTCATGTCGAATTAGGATTTTTAACCAATCTTGTGCATCCAATAGGTGTGTTTGTGTCATTGGATGAACATTTAGGTCATTTTTGTCCTGCCTAGGCTTATTCATGTCGAATTAGGATTTTTAACCAATCTTACGGATCCAAAAAGTTCATTTGTGTCATTGGATTAACATTTAGGTCATTTTCGTCATCCTAGGTTTGTTCCTGTCCAATTAGGGTTTTAAACCAATCTTGTGCATCCAATAGGTGTGTTTGTGTCATTGGATGAACATTTATGTCATTTTCGTCCTCCCTAGGTTTATTCTAGTCCAATTAAGGTTTTTAACCAATCTTGTGCATCCAATAGGTGTGTTTGTGTCATTGGATGAACATTTATGTCATTTTCGTCCTCCCTAGGTTTATTCTAGTCCAATTAAGGTTTTTAACCAATCTTGTGCATCCAATAGGTGTGTTTGTGTCATTGGATGAACATTTAGGTCATTTTGGTCCTTTGTTTATTCCAGTCCAATTAGTGTTTTTAACCATCCTTGTGCATCCAATAGGTGTGTTTGTGTCATTGGATGAACATTTACGTAATATTCGTCCTCACTATGCTTATGCTTGTCCAATTAGGGTTTTTACCAATCTTGTGCATCCAATAGGTGTGTTTGTGTCATTGGATGAACATTTAGGTCATTTTCTTCCTCCCTAGGTTTATTCTAGTCCAATTAAGGTTTTTAACCAATCTTGTGCATCCAATAGGTGTGTTCTTGTCAATGGATGAACATTTAGGTCATTTTCTTCCTCCCTAGGTTTATTCTAGTCCAATTAGGGTTTTTAACCAATCTTCTGCATCCAATAGGTGTGTTTGTGCCATTGGATGAACATTTTTGTAATTTTGGTCCTCCCTAGACTTATTCTAGCCGAATTAGGGTTTTTAACCAAACTTATGCATCCAATAAGTTCATTTGTGACATTGGATTAACATTCAGATCATTTTCGTCCTCCATAGGCTTATTCTTGTCCAATTACGGTTTTTAAGCAATCTTGTGCATCCAATAGGTGTGTTTGTGTCATTGGATGAACATTTAGGTCATTTTCGTCTTCCTTAGGCTTATTCTTGTCCAATTTGTGTGTTTAACCAATTTTGTGCATCCAATAGGTGTGTTTGTGTCATTGGATGAACAATTAGGTCAATTTCGTCCTCCCTAGGTTTATTCTAGTCGAAATAGCATTTTTAACCAATCTTGTGCATCCAATAGATGTGTTTGTGTCATTGGATGAACATTTACCTCATTTTCGTCCTCCCTAGGTTTATTCTTGTCCAATTAGTGTTTTTAACCAATCTTGTGCGT
>NW_027334077.1:0-2719 GCF_000331145.2 Cicer arietinum
AATGACACAAACACACCTATTGGATGCACAAGATTGGTTAAAAACCGTAGTTGGACAAGAAAAGCCAAGGGAGGAGGAAAATGACCTAAATGTTCATCCAATGACTCGAATGAACTTATTGGATGCACAAGATTTGTTAAAAGCTATTACTGGACTAGAATAAACATAGGGAGGGCGAAAATGACCTAAATGTTCATCCAAAGAAACAAACACACCTATTGGATGCACATGATTGGTTAAAAACCCTAATTGGACTAGAATAAGCCTAGGGAGGAAGAAAATGACCTAAATGTTCATCCAATGACACAAACAGACCTATTGGATGCACAAGATTGGTTAAAAACCCTTGTTGGACAAGAATATGTCTAGGAAGGACGAAAATGACCTAAATGTTCATCCAATGACACAAACAGACCTATTGGATGCACAAGATTGGTTAAAAACCCTTGTTGGACAAGAATATGTCTAGGAAGGACGAAAATGACCTAAATGTTCATCCAATGACACAAATGAACTTATTGGATGCACAAGATTTGTTAAAAATCATAGTCGGACAAGAATAAGTCTAGGTAGGACGAAAATGACCTATATGCTCACCCAATGACACAAACACATCTATTGGATGCACAAGATTTGTTAAAAATCATAGTTGGACAAGAATAAGTCTAGGTAGGACGAAAGTAACCTAAATGTTCAACCAATGACACAAACACACCTATTGAACGCACAAGATTGGCTAAAAACCATAATTGGACTAGAATAGACATAGGGAGGACGAAAATGACCTAAATGTTCATCCAATGACACAAACACACCTATTTGATGCACAAGATTGGTTAAAAACCATAATTGGACTAGAATAGACATAGGGAGGACGAAAATGACCTAAATGTTCATCCAATGACACAAACACACCTATTTGATGCACAAGATTAATTAAAACCCTAGTTGGAGAAGAATAAGTCTAGGAAGGACAAAAATGACCTAAATGTTCAACCTATGACACAAACACACCTATTTGATGCACAAGATTGGTTAAAAACCATAATTGGACTAGAATAAACATAGGGAGGACAAAAATGACCTAAATATTCATCCAATGACACAAACACACCTATTGGATACACAAGATTGGTTAAAAGCTCTAGTTGGATAAGAATAAGTCTAGGGAGAACAAAAACGACCTAAATGTTCATCCAATGACACAAACACACCTATTGGATGAACAAGATTGGTTAAAAACCCTAATTGGACTAGAACAAACCTAGGGAGGACGAAAATGACCTAAATGTTCATCCAATGACACAAACCCACCTATTGGATACACAAGATTGGTTAAAAGCTCTAGTTGGATAAGAATAAGGCTAGGGAGAACAAAAACGACCTAAATGTTCATCCAATGACACAAACCCACCTATTGGATACACAAGATTGGTTAAAAACCCTAATTGGACTAGAACAAACCTAGGGAGGACGAAAATGACCTAAATGTTCATCCAATGACACAAATGAACTTGTTGGATGCACAAGATCGGTTAAAAACTCTTAATGGACTAGAATAAACATAGGGAGGAAGAAAATGACCTAAATGTTGATCCAATGACACAAACACAGCTATTGGATGCACAAGATTGGTTAAAAAAATCTAGTTGAACAAGAATAAGGGTAGGAAGGACGAAAGTAACCTAAATGTTCAACCAATTACACAAACACACCTATTGGATGAACAAGATTGGTTAAAAACCCTAATTGGACTAGAATAAGCCTAGGGAGGTGGAAAATGACCTAAATGTTCATCCAATGACACAAATGAACTTGTTGGATGCACAAGATCGGTTAAAAACTCTTAATGGACTAGAATAAACATAGGGAGGAAGAAAATGACCTAAATGTTGATCCAATGACACAAACACAGCTATTGGATGCACAAGATTGGTTAAAAAAATCTAGTTGAACAAGAATAAGTGTAGGACGGACGAAAGTAACCTAAATGTTCAACCAATTACACAAACACACCTATTGGATGAACAAGATTGGTTAAAAACCCTAATTGGACTAGAATAAGCCTAGGGAGGTGGAAAATGACCTAAATGTTCAACCAATGGCACAAACACACCTATTGGATGCACAGGATTAATTAAAACCCTAGTTGGACAAGAATAAGCCTAGGGAGGTGGAAAATGACCTAAATGTTCAACCAATGGCACAAACACACCTATTGGATGCACAGGATTAATTAAAACCCTAGTTGGACAAGAATAAGCCTAGGGAGGTGGAAAATGACCTAAATGTTCATCCAATGACACAAACACACCTATCGGATGCACAAGATTGGTTAAAAACCTAGTTGAACAAGAATAAGGGTAGGAAGGACGAAAGTAACCTAAATGTTCAACCAATGGCACAAACACACCTATTGGATGCGCAAGATTGGTTAAAAACCCTAGTTGGAGAAGAAAAGCCAAGGGAGGAGGAAAATGACCTAAATTTTCATCCAATGACACAAACACACCTATTGGATGCACAAGATTGGTTAAAAGCTCTTACTGGACTAGAATAAACATAAGGAGGACGAAAATGAGGTAAATATTCATCCAATGACACAAACACACCTATTGGATGCACAAGATTGGTTTAAAACCCTAATTGGAATAGAATAAGCCTAGGGAGGAAGAAAATGACCTAAATGTTCATCCAATGACTCAAACACACCTATTGG
>NW_027334077.1:2746-7491 GCF_000331145.2 Cicer arietinum
ATGACCTAAATGTTCATCCAATGACACAAACACACCTATTGGATGCACAAGATTGGTTAAAAAACCTAGTTGAACAAGAATAAGTGTAGGAAGGACGAAAGTAACCTAAATGTTCATCCAATGACATAAATGAACTTATTGGATGCACAAGATTTGTTAAAAACCCTAGTTGGACAAGAATAAGCCTACGGAGGACGAAAATGACCTAAATGTTCAACCAATGACACAAACACACCTATTGGATGCACAAGATTGGTTAAAAACCATAATTGGACTAGAATAAACATAGGGAGGACGAAAATGACCTAAATGTTCAACCAATGACACAAACACACCTATTGGATGCACAAGATTAATTAAAACCCTAGTTGGAGAAGAATAAGTCTAGGAAGGAGGAAAATGACCTAATTGTTCAACCAGTGACACAAACAGACCTATTGGATGCACAAGATTGGTTAAAAACCATAATTGGACTAGAATAAACATAGGGAGGACGAAAATGACCTAAATGTTCATCCAATGACACAAACAAACCTATTTTATGCACAAGATTGGTTAAAAACTCTAATTAGACAAGAATAAGCCAAGGGAGGACGAAAATGACCTAAATGTTCGTCCAATGACACAAATGAACTTATTGGATGCACAAGATTGGTTCAAAATCCTAATTGGACAAGAATGAGCCAAGGAAGGACGAAAATGACCTAAATGTTCGTCCAATGACACAAATGAACTTATTGGATGCACAAGATTGGTTCAAAATCCTAATTGGACAAGAATGAGCCAAGGAAGGACGAAAATGACCTAAATGTTCGTCCAATGACACAAATGAACTTATTGGATGCACAAGATTGGTTCAAAATCCTAATTGGACAAGAATGAGCCAAGGAAGGACGAAAATGACCTAAATGTTCGTCCAATGACACAAATGAACTTATTGGATGCACAAGATTGGTTCAAAATCCTAATTGGACAAGAATGAGCCAAGGAAGGACGAAAATGACCTAAATGTTCGTCCAATGACACAAATGAACTTATTGGATGCACAAGATTGGTTCAAAATCCTAATTGGACAAGAATGAGCCAAGGAAGGACGAAAATGACCTAAATGTTCGTCCAATGACACAAATGAACTTATTGGATGCACAAGATTGGTTCAAAATCCTAATTGGACAAGAATGAGCCAAGGAAGGACGAAAATGACCTAAATGTTCGTCCAATGACACAAATGAACTTATTGGATGCACAAGATTGGTTCAAAATCCTAATTGGACAAGAATGAGCCAAGGAAGGACGAAAATGACCTAAATGTTCGTCCAATGACACAAATGAACTTATTGGATGCACAAGATTGGTTCAAAATCCTAATTGGACAAGAATGAGCCAAGGAAGGACGAAAATGACCTAAATGTTCGTCCAATGACACAAATGAACTTATTGGATGCACAAGATTGGTTCAAAATCCTAATTGGACAAGAATGAGCCAAGGAAGGACGAAAATGACCTAAATGTTCGTCCAATGACACAAATGAACTTATTGGATGCACAAGATTGGTTCAAAATCCTAATTGGACAAGAATGAGCCAAGGAAGGACGAAAATGACCTAAATGTTCGTCCAATGACACAAATGAACTTATTGGATGCACAAGATTGGTTCAAAATCCTAATTGGACAAGAATGAGCCAAGGAAGGACGAAAATGACCTAAATGTTCGTCCAATGACACAAATGAACTTATTGGATGCACAAGATTGGTTCAAAATCCTAATTGGACAAGAATGAGCCAAGGAAGGACGAAAATGACCTAAATGTTCGTCCAATGACACAAATGAACTTATTGGATGCACAAGATTGGTTCAAAATCCTAATTGGACAAGAATGAGCCAAGGAAGGACGAAAATGACCTAAATGTTCGTCCAATGACACAAATGAACTTATTGGATGCACAAGATTGGTTCAAAATCCTAATTGGACAAGAATGAGCCAAGGAAGGACGAAAATGACCTAAATGTTCGTCCAATGACACAAATGAACTTATTGGATGCACAAGATTGGTTCAAAATCCTAATTGGACAAGAATGAGCCAAGGAAGGACGAAAATGACCTAAATGTTCGTCCAATGACACAAATGAACTTATTGGATGCACAAGATTGGTTCAAAATCCTAATTGGACAAGAATGAGCCAAGGAAGGACGAAAATGACCTAAATGTTCGTCCAATGACACAAATGAACTTATTGGATGCACAAGATTGGTTCAAAATCCTAATTGGACAAGAATGAGCCAAGGAAGGACGAAAATGACCTAAATGTTCGTCCAATGACACAAATGAACTTATTGGATGCACAAGATTGGTTCAAAATCCTAATTGGACAAGAATGAGCCAAGGAAGGACGAAAATGACCTAAATGTTCGTCCAATGACACAAATGAACTTATTGGATGCACAAGATTGGTTCAAAATCCTAATTGGACAAGAATGAGCCAAGGAAGGACGAAAATGACCTAAATGTTCGTCCAATGACACAAATGAACTTATTGGATGCACAAGATTGGTTCAAAATCCTAATTGGACAAGAATGAGCCAAGGAAGGACGAAAATGACCTAAATGTTCGTCCAATGACACAAATGAACTTATTGGATGCACAAGATTGGTTCAAAATCCTAATTGGACAAGAATGAGCCAAGGAAGGACGAAAATGACCTAAATGTTCGTCCAATGACACAAATGAACTTATTGGATGCACAAGATTGGTTCAAAATCCTAATTGGACAAGAATGAGCCAAGGAAGGACGAAAATGACCTAAATGTTCGTCCAATGACACAAATGAACTTATTGGATGCACAAGATTGGTTCAAAATCCTAATTGGACAAGAATGAGCCAAGGAAGGACGAAAATGACCTAAATGTTCGTCCAATGACACAAATGAACTTATTGGATGCACAAGATTGGTTCAAAATCCTAATTGGACAAGAATGAGCCAAGGAAGGACGAAAATGACCTAAATGTTCGTCCAATGACACAAATGAACTTATTGGATGCACAAGATTGGTTCAAAATCCTAATTGGACAAGAATGAGCCAAGGAAGGACGAAAATGACCTAAATGTTCGTCCAATGACACAAATGAACTTATTGGATGCACAAGATTGGTTCAAAATCCTAATTGGACAAGAATGAGCCAAGGAAGGACGAAAATGACCTAAATGTTCGTCCAATGACACAAATGAACTTATTGGATGCACAAGATTGGTTCAAAATCCTAATTGGACAAGAATGAGCCAAGGAAGGACGAAAATGACCTAAATGTTCGTCCAATGACACAAATGAACTTATTGGATGCACAAGATTGGTTAAAAACTCTAATTGGACAAGAATAAGCCTAGGGAGGACGAAAATGACCTAAATGTTCATCCAATGACACAAACACACCTATCGGATGCCCCAGATTGGTTAAAAACCCTAGTTGGACAAGAAAAGCCAAGGGAGGAGGAAAATGACCTAAATTTTTCATCCAATGACACAAATGAACTTATTGGATGCACAAGATTGGTTAAAAGCCCTAGTTGGACAAGAATAAGCCTAGGGAGGACGAAAATGACCTAAATATTCATCCAATGACACACACACACCTATTGGATGCACAAGATTGATTAAAAACCATAGTTGGACAAAAATATGTGTAGGAAGGACGAAAATAACCTAAATGTTCATCCAATGACACAAACACACCTATTGGATGCACAAGATTGGTTAAATACCCTTGTTGGACAAGAATATGTCTTGAAATGACGAAAATGACCTAAATGTTCAACCAATGACACAAGCACACCTGTTGGATGCACAAGATTGATTAAAAACCCTAGTTGGACAAAAATATGTGTAGGAAGGACGAAAATAACCTAAATGTTCATCCAATGACATAAATGAACTTATTGGATGCACAAGATTGGTTAAAAACCCTAATTGGACAAGAATAAGGCTAGGTAGGACGGAAATGACCTAAATGTTCATCCAATGACACAAACACACCTATTGGATGCACAAGATTGGTTAAAAACCCTATTTGGACAAAAACAAATCTAGGGAGGACGAAAATGACCTAAATCTTCCTCCAATGACACAAACACACCTATTGGATGCACAAGATTAATTAAAACCCAAGTTGGAGAAGAATAAGTCTAGGAAGGACGAAAATGACCTAATTGTTCAACCAATGACACAAACAGACCTATTGGATGCACAAGATTGGTTGAAAACCATAATTGGACTAGAATAAACATAGGGAGGACGAAAATGACCTAAATGTTCATCCAATGACACAAACAAACCTATTGTATGCACAAGATTGGTTAAAAACTCTAATTGGACAAAAATAAGCCAAGGGAGGACGAAAATGACCTAAATGTTCATCCAATGACACAGAAACACCTATTGGATGCACATGATTGGTTAAAAACCCTAATTGGACTAGAACAAATCTATGGAGGACGAAAATGACCTAAATGTTCATCCAATGACACAAACAAACCTATTTTATGCACAAGATTGGTTAAAAACTCTAATTGGACAAGAATAAGCCTAGGGAGGACGAAAATGACCTAAATGTTCATTCAATGACACAAACAACCTTTTGGATCAACAAGATCGTTCAAAAACCCTAGTTGGACAAGAATTAGTCTAGGGAGGACGAAAATGACTTAATGTTCATCCAATGACACAAACACACCTATTGGATGCACA
>NW_027334078.1:0-1159 GCF_000331145.2 Cicer arietinum
CCAATCGATTGTGTTTGTCACAGATCAAGTTATTTTTCAAATATTATCTAAGCAATCGATTTGTCAATCGATTACCCTAGAAATTGGATTCTCACTATGACTTGATCAATCGATTTGTTTCAATCAGTTTTACTTTGTGATGTGTACAATCGATTTGCCGATCGCTTAGCCTGTAAAACAGGTTGCCACTGACTTGTGCAATTTTCATTTCTAATTGTGCCAGTCGATTGCCTAATCGATTATACAATCACAAACAGTTATGTTTCCTTACACCCTTGTTATGAAATCGATTTCCCAATCGATTTACTCAGTCAATATTCAACTTTGGTTGATTTCTTGCAACTTTCGTTGATTTCTTGTGTTCCAAGCAATTTGTTTCAAGTGTGTAGGATTGGATTGTTGTTCCTGAAATCTCTCTCAATTAAAATGTTAGATTTACCATATGATGTATGAACATTGTATGTTTGTTAATTATGTCAAAATTAGGATTCAAAGGACTAAAGTCCAATAGAATAAGCCTAAGGAGGACGAAAATGACCTAAATGTTCATTCAATGACACAAATGAACTTATTGGATGCACAAGATTGGTTAAAAACCCTAATTGGACAAGAATAAGCCTAGGGAGGACAAAAATGACCTAAATGTTCATCCAATGCCATAAACACACCTATTGGATGCACAAGATTGCTTATAATCCCTAATTGGAATAGGATAAACCTAGGGAGGACGAAAATTACCTTAATGTTCATCCAATGACACAAATGAACTTATTGGATGAACAAGATTGGTTAAAAACCCTAATTGGACAAGAATAAGCCTAGGGAGGACGAACATGACCTAAATGTTAATCCAGTGACACAAATGAACTTATTGGATGCACAAGATTGGTTAAAAACCCTAAATGGACAAGAATAAGCCTAGGGAGGACGAAAATGACCTAAATGTTCATCCAATGACACAAATGAACTTATTGGATGCACAAGATTGGTTAAAAACCCTAATTGGACAAGAATAAGCCTAGGGAGGACAAAAATGACCTAAATGTTCATCCAATGCCATAAACACATCTATTGGATGCACAAGATTGCTTATAATCCCTAATTGGAATAGGATAAACCTAGGGAGGACAAAAATTACCTTAATGTTCATCCAATGACA
>NW_027334079.1:0-1145 GCF_000331145.2 Cicer arietinum
TTGTATGTGTGCAAGGTATCAATCAAGTCCAAAGGAATCTCACTTCAGTGCAGTTAAGAGAATCTTCAGATACTTGGTAAGAACTAAAAGTCTTGGATTGTGGTATCCAAAAGGATCAACATGTACATTGATTGGTTACTCAGATTCAGACTTTGCCGGTTGTAAACTCGACAGGAAAAGTACCTCAGGAACTTGTCATCTGCTTGGAAATTCTCTAGTGTCTTGGTTCAGTAAGAAGCAAACAAGCATTGCGTTATCTACTGCTGAAGCTGAATATATTGCACCTGGGAGCTGTTGTGCTCAGATTCTGTGGATGAAACAACATTTATTGGACTTTGGTGTTGATTTGGGAACAGTACCTATCATGTGTGATAACACAAGTGCAATAAGTATAACCAAGAATCCAGTAATGCACTCCAGGACCAAACACATTGAAGTAAGACATCACTTCATAAGAGACCACTTTCAGAATGGAATTATTAAACTTGAGTATGTTAACACTGCGGAACAGTTAGCTGACATCTTCACAAAAGCTTTGCCAAGAGAAAGTTTTTTGCATATAAGGATGAAACTAGGGATCATTGATCCTAGTGAAGTATGATTTTTGTTGATTCTGGTATTTTTCAGTAATGTTTTCCAGTTAAATCGATTTGGAAATCGATTACCAGCATGGTAAATGGTTTATAAAATCGATTTGGGAATCGATTACTTTAGCCCAGAATTCAAAGTTCAGAAAATTTTTTTTAAACCTTCACGAGCGTCGATTTGGAAATCGATTAGTTCAGTGTTCAACCTTAAGACAATCGATTTGGACATCGATTAAGTAAAACTGGAACTCGATTTGAACATCGATTTGAAATTTGACCGTTACTCTTTTTTTTCTAGCCGTTGGAACATCATCATTACTGAATCGATTGCGGATTCCCAGCAACGGTAACCTAATCGATTGGGGAATCGATTTACAAGGTTAAGAGTATAAATAGGATTAGTTCTAAATCGATTTCTGCATTGTATTTTCCAGATTTTCACTGATTTCTCTTGTCTGCTTCATTCTTCTGTCTCTGTATCTGTTAGCATCTTCATTCTACATTCTACCTACTTTGAATCTACATCAAGTTATTGATATGGCACGTGTGAAACAGACC
>NW_027334079.1:1309-1584 GCF_000331145.2 Cicer arietinum
ACAGAGAAGCTCATGGCTGATGCCATGAAAGAAATATCTCAGAAAAGGAAGAAGAAACCTAATTCTACACCACCTCCCAAGAAGGTCTCAGCACCAAAGGAAAAGGAGGCACAACCATCTCTATCAACAGACTTTGCAAAGAGAAAAATTCATGAGGCAAGAACCATGGATTTTGCATACTTTGATGTTGTTGAATTCACGTTTCAGAATCATCTCAGATTTCATGGACTTGAGAGTTTTCTTTCATCTACACTTGATAGCTACCCAAGGCTGAT
>NW_027334079.1:2691-6077 GCF_000331145.2 Cicer arietinum
TTATTATTATCTTCGTTTTATTGTTTTACTACATAATGAAGATAATAATAATATTTAATAAAATTGAGTTTATCAAATAGATATATACTTATTACTTTATTTGACAACTCTATTTTATTTTATGTTATTACTAACATATAACAAAATAAATAAGTAATTATTATTTTATTTGACGACTCTATTTTATTATATGTTATTATTATCTTTTTTTATTAAGTACAACTAAAAAATGAAGATGATAATAATATTTAATAAAATAAAATTGTCTAATAAATAATTAATTATTACTTTACTTGAAAACACTATTTTATTATATGTTATTATTATCTTCATTTTGTAGTTATACTTTGTAACAAAGATAATAAAAAAATATAACAAAATTTAGTTGCCAAATAAATAGCAAATAATTAATTTATTTGACAACTCTATTTTATTATATGTTATTATTAACTTCGTTATAGAGTACAACTACAAAACGAAGATAATAACAATATTTAATAAAATAGGGTTGTCTAAAAAATAAGTAATTATTACTTTATTTGAAAACACTATTTTATTATATGTTATTATTATCTTCGTTTTATTTTTTTACTACATAACGAAGATAATAATAACATATAACAAAACTTAGTTTATCAAATAAATATGTAGTTATTACTTTATTTGACAATTCTATTTTATATTATGTTATTATTATTATTATCATTATAGAGTTGTACTTCATAACGAAGACAATACTAACAAATAATTAAATAGAGTTGTTAAATAAAGTAATAATTACATAATTTTATTTCACAACTCTATTTTATTATATGTTATTACTATCTTCGTTTTGCAGTCAAACTTTAAAAGGAAGATAATAATAACATATGATAAAATAAAATTGTCAAATAAATTAATAGTTACATATTTATTTGACAACTCTATTTTATTATATGTTATTATTATCTTCGTTTTATAGTTTTACTTCATAACGATGATAATAATAACATAGAACAAAGTTGAGTTTGAAAATAAATAAGTAATTATTATTATATTTGACAACTCTATTTTATTATATGTTATTATTATGTGTTATGAAATAAAACCATAAAACGAAGATAATACTAACATTAACTAAAATAGAGTTGTCAAATACTGTAATACTTAAATATTTTTTTAACAACACTATTTTTATATATATTATTATTATCTTCATTTTGTATTTAAATTTTTATCTTTGTTTTGTATTTTATTATATATTATTATTTGACAACACTGTTTTATATTATTATTATTTATTTGACAACACTATTTTATTTAATGTTATTAGTATCATATAATAAAATAGAGTTGTCAAATAAAGTAATAAGTACATTTTTATATGACATCTCTATTTTATTATATGTTATTAGTATCTTCGTTTTGTAGTTGTACTAAATAACGAAAACAATAATTAACATATAACAAAATTGAGTTGTAAAAGAACTATGTAATTATTACTTTATTTGACAACTCTATTTTATTAAATGATATTACTATCTTCATTATGCAGTCAAACATTAAAATGAAGATAATAATAACATATAATAAAATAGAATTATCAAATAAATTAATAAATACATATTTATTTGACAACTCGTGTTTATTATATGTTATTATTATCTTCGTTATTGAGTACAACTATAAAACGAAGAGAATAATAATAATTAATAAAATAGAATTGTCTAATAAATAAGTAATTATTAATTTATTTGAATACACTATTTTATTATATCTTATTATTATCTTCATTTTATTGTTTTACTAAAAAACGAATATAATAATAATATTTAATAAAATGGAGTTTATCAAATAAATATATACTTATTATTTTATTTGACAACTTTATTTTATTTTATGTTATTATTATTTTCATAATATAGTTGTACTTCATAACGAAGACAATACTAACATATAATTAAATAGAGTTGTTAAATAATGTAATAATTATATATTTAATTGACAACTCTATATTATTATATGTTATTACTATCTTCATTTTATAGTTTTACTTCATAACGAAGATAATAATAACAGATTACAAAATTGAAGATGATAATAATATTTAATAAAATAAAATTGTCTAATAAATAATTAATTATAACTTTATTTGACAATACTATTTGATTATATGTTATTATTATCTTCGTTTTATGGTTTTACTACATAATGAAGATAATAATAACATATAATAAAATTGAGTTTATCAAATAAATTTGTAATTAGTACTTTACTTTATTATATGTTATTATAATCTTCAACATATAGTACAACTATATTATGACGATAATAATAACATATAATAAAATAGAGTTGTCAAATATATTAATCATTACATATTTATTTAATAGTTCAATTGTATTATATGTTAGTATTATTTTTGTTATTAAGTGCAACTATAAAACGAAGATAATAGTAACATTTAATAAAATAGAGTTTTTAAGTAAAGTAACATTGACAACACTATTTTATTAAATTTTATTATTATCTTCATTAGGTAGTTGCATTTAATAACAAAGATAATAATAACATACAACAAAATTGAGTTGTCAAATAAATATGTAATAATTAATTTATTTGACAACTTTATTTTATTATATGTTATTACAATCTTCATTATTAACTACAATTACAAAATGGAATTAATAATAATATTTAATAAAATAGAGATTTCTAATAATTATGTAATTTTTACTTTACTTGACAACACTATTTTATTATATGTTATTATTATCTTCATTTTGTAGTTAAACTTAATAACAAAGATAATAACAAATAAATATCAAATAATTAATTTATATGACAACTCTATTTTATTATATGTTATTATTAACTTCGTTATTGAGTACAACTACAAAACAAAGATAATAATAATATTTAATAAAATAGAGTTGTCTAATAAATAAGTAATTATATTTTACTTGAAAACACTATTTTACTATATGTTATTAATTACCTCGTTTTATTTGTTTTACTACATAACAAGATAATATAAATATGTACTTATTACTTTATTTGACAATTCTACTTTATATTATGTTATTATTATTATTTTCGTTATATAGTTGTACTTTATAACGAAGACAATACTAACATATAATTAAATAGAGTTGTTAAATAAAGTAAAAATTACATATTTATTTGACAACTCTATTTAATTATATGTTATTACGATCTTTGATTTGCAGTCAAACTTTAAAAGCAAGATAATAATAACATATGATAAAATAAAATCATCAAATAAATTAATAGTTATATATTTATTTGATACCTCTATTTTATTATATGTTATTATTATCTTCGTTCACTACGCGAAAAAACGGCTTTTACAGCGCTTTTTTTAAGCCATTTACAGCGCTTTTTCA
>NW_027334080.1:0-2592 GCF_000331145.2 Cicer arietinum
GTTTTTAACCAATCTTGTGCATACATTAGGTGTGTCTGTGTCATTGGATGAACATTTAGGTCAGTTTCGTACTCCCTTGACTTATTCTTGTCCAATTTGGGTTTTTAACCAATCTTGTGCATACAATAGGTGTGTTTGTGTCATTGGATGAAAACATAGGTCATTTTCATCCTTCCTACACTTATTCTTGTCGAACTAGGGTTTTTAACCAATCTTGTGCATCCAATAAGTTCATTTGTGTCATTGGATGAACATTTAGGTCATTTTCGTCCTCCCTAGGCTTATTCTTGTCCATTTAGGGGGTTTTAACCAATCTTGTGCATACAATAGGTGTGTTTGTGTCATTGGATGAACATTTATGTCATTTTCGTCCTCCCTAGGTTTATTCTAGTCCAATTAGGGATTTTTTTACCAATCTCATGCATCCAATAGGTGTGTTGGTGTCATTGGATGAACATTTAGTTCATTTTCGTGCTTCCTAGACTTATTCTTGTCCAACTAGGGTTTTTAACCAATCTTGTGCATCCAATAGGTGTGTTTGTGTCATTGGAAGAACATTTAGGTCATTTTCGTCCTCCCTAGGTTTATTCTAGTCCAATTAGAGTTTTTAACCAATCTTGTGCATCCAATAGGTGTGTTTGTGTCATTGGAAGAACATTTAGGTCATTTTTGTCCTCCCTAGGTCTATTCTTGTCCAACATGGGCTTTTAACCAATGTTGTGCATCCAATAGGTGTGTTTGTGTCATTGGATGAGCATTTAGGTCATTTTTCGTCCTCCCTAGGTTTATTCTAGTCCAATTAGAGTTTTTAACCATTCTTGTGCATCTAATAGGTGTGCTTGTGTCATTGGAAGAACATTTAGGTCATTTTCGTCCTCCCTAGGTTTATTCTTGTCCAACTTGGGCTTTTAACCAATGTTGTGCATCCAATAGGTGTGTTTGTGTCATTGGATTAACATTTAGGTCATTTTTGTCCTCCCTAGGTTTATTCTAGTCCAATTAGAGTTTTTAACCAATCTTGTGCATCCAATAGGTGTGTCTGTGTCATTAGTTGAACATTTAGGTCATTTTCGTCCTTCCAACACTTATTCTTGTCAAACTCTGGTGTTTAATCAATCTTGTGCATCCAATAGGTGTGTTTGTGTCATTGGATGAACATTTAGGTCATTTTCGTCATCCCTAGGTTTATTCTAGTCCAATTAGGGTTTTTAACCAATCTTGTGCATCCAATAGTCGTGTTTGTGTCATTGGATGAACATTTAGGTCATTTTCGTCATCCCTAGGTTTATTCTAGTCCAATTAGGGTTTTTAACCAATCTTGTGCATCCAATAGTCGTGTTTGTGTCATTGGATGAACATTTAGGTCATTTTCGTCATCCCTAGGTTTATTCTAGTCCAATTAGGGTTTTTAACCAATCTTGTGCATCCAATAGTCGTGTTTGTGTCATTGGATGAACATTTAGGTCATTTTCGTCCTCCCTAGATTTGTTCTAGTCCAAATAGGGTTTTTAACCAATCTTGAGCATCCAATAGATGTGTTTGTGTCATTGGATGAACATTTAAGTCATTTTCGTCTTACCTAGACTTATTCTTGTTCAACTAGGGTTTTAACCAATCTTGTGCATCCAATAAGTTCATTTGTGTCATTGGATGAACATTTAGGTCATTTTCGTCATCCCTAGGTTTATTCTAGTCCAATTAGGGTTTTTAACCAATCTTGTGCATCCAATAGTCGTGTTTGTGTCATTGGATGAACATTTAGGTCATTTTTGTCCTCCCTAGGTCTATTCTTATCCATCATGGGCTTTTAACCAATCTTGTGCATCCAATAGGTGTGTTTGTGTCATTGGATGAACATTTATGTCATTTTCGTCCTCCCTAGGTTTATTCTTGTCGAACTTGGGCTTTTAACAAATCCTGTGAATCTAATAGGTGTGTTTGTGTCATTGGATGAACATTTATGTCATTTTCGTCCTCCCTAGGTTTATTCTAGTCCAATTAGGGTTTTTAACCAATCTTGTGCATCCAATAGGTGTGTTTGTGTCATTGGAGGAACATTTATGTCATTTTCGTCCTCCCTAGGTTTATTCTAGTCCAATTAGGGTTTTTAACCAATCTTGTGCATCCAATAGGTGTGTTTGTGTCATTGGAGGAACATTTATGTCATTTTCGTCCTCCCTAGGTTTATTCTAGTCCAATTAGGGTTTTTAACCAATCTTGTGCATCCAATAGTCGTGTTTGTGTCATTGGATGAACATTTAGGTCATTTTCGTCCTCCCTATCTTTATTCTATTCCAATTAGGGTTTTTTACCAATCTTGTGCATCCAATAGGTGTGTTTGTATCATTGGAAGAACATTTATGTCATTTTCGTCCTACCAAGACTTATTCTAGTCGAACTAGGGTTTTTAACCAATCTTGTGCATCCAATAAGTTCATTTATGTCATTGGATGAACATTTAGGTCATTTTCGTCCTCCTTAGGCTTATTCTTGTCCATTTAGGGGGTTTTAACCAATCTTGTGCATACAATAGGTGTGTTTGTGTCATTGGATGAACATTTAGGTCATTTTCGTCCTCCCTAGGTTTATTCT
>NW_027334080.1:2854-4158 GCF_000331145.2 Cicer arietinum
TTAGGCTTATTGTTGTCCATTTAGGGGGTTTTAACCAATCTTGTGCATACAATAGGTGTGTTTGTGTCATTGGATGAACATTTAGGTCATTTTCGTCCTCCCCAGGTTTATTCCAGTCCAATTAGGGTTTTTTACCAATCTTATGCATCCAATAGGTGTGTTGGTGTCATTGGATGAACATTTAGTTCATTTTCGTGCTTCCTAGACTTATTCTTGTCCAACTAGGGTTTTGAACCAATCTTGTGCATCCAATAGGTGTGTTTGTGTCATTGGATGAACATTTAGTTCATTTTCGTGCTTCCTAGACTTATTCTTGTCCAACTAGGGTTTTGAACCAATCTTGTGCATCCAATAGGTGTGTTTGTGTCATTGGATGAACATTTAGTTCATTTTCGTGCTTCCTAGACTTATTCTTGTCCAACTAGGGTTTTGAACCAATCTTGTGCATCCAATAGGTGTGTTTGTGTCATTGGATGAACATTTTGGTCATTTTCGTCCTCCCTATGTTTATTCTATTCCTATTAGGGTTTTTAACCAATTTTGTGCATCCAATAGGTGTGTTTGTATCATTGGAAGAACATTTATGTCATTTTCGTCCTTCCAAGACTTATTCTAGTTGAACTAGGGTTTTTAACCAATATTGTGCATCCAATAAGTTCATTTATGTCTATGGATGAACATTTAGGTCATTTTCGTCCTCCTTAGGCTTATTCTTGTCCATTTAGGGGGTTTTAACCAATCTTGTGCATACAATAGGTGTGTTTGTGTCATTGGATGAACATTTAGGTCATTTTCGTCCTCCCTATGTTTATTCTAGTCCAATTAGAGTTTTTAACCAATTTTGTGCATCCAATAGGTGTGTTTGTGTCATTGGAAGAACATTTAGGTCATTTTTGTCCTCCCTAGGTCTATTCTTGTCCAACATGGGCTTTTAACCAATCTTGTGCATCCAATAGGTGTGTATGTGTCATTGGATGAGCATTTAGGTCATTTTCGTCCTCCCTATGTTTATTCTAGTCCAATTAGAGTTTTTAACCAATTTTGTGCATCCAATAGGTGTGTTTGTGTCATTGGAAGAACATTTAGGTCATTTTTGTCCTCCCTAGGTCTATTCTTGTCCAACATGGGCTTTTAACCAATCTTGTGCATCCAATAGGTGTGTATGTGTCATTGGATGAGCATTTAGGTCATTTTCGTCCTCCCTATGTTTATTCTAGTCCAATTAGAGTTTTTAACCAATTTTGTGCATCCAATAGGTGTGTTTGTGTCATTGGAAGAACATTTAGGTCATTTTTGTCCTCCCT
>NW_027334080.1:5750-6127 GCF_000331145.2 Cicer arietinum
GGGGTTTTAACCAATCTTGTGCATACAATAGGTGTGTTTGTGTCACTGGATGAACATTTAGGTCATTTTCGTCCTCCCTAGGTTTATTCTTGTCCAATTAGGGTTTTTTACCAATCTTATGCATCCAATAGGTGTGTTGGTGTCATTGGATGAACATTTAGTTCATTTTCGTGCTTCCTAGACTTATTCTTGTCCAACTAGGGTTTTTAACCAATCTTGTGCATCCAATAGGTGTGTTTGTGTCATTGGAAGAATGTTTAGGTCATTTTTGTCCTCCCTAGGTCTATTATTGTCCAACATGGGCTTTTAACCAATCTTGTGCATCCAATAGGTGTGTTTGCGTCATTGGATGAACATTTAGGTAATTTTCGTCCTCC
>NW_027334081.1:0-2828 GCF_000331145.2 Cicer arietinum
TGCATTATCAAATTTTATTTTAATCTTTTAATCATTCAACATTTTTATGTCCAAATACTTTTCTTGAATCAAAATTATTTGCATGACCAAAGAAGCGGTTAATTTAGAGAGAAAAAAAAATATGAATCCAAATAGAACTAGAATTGGGGATAAATAAGGTTACAAGTGAAACTCTTACCCTATACTTTTCTCTATTGATTTACATCTTAGTGTTTTATTATTTTTTTCAATTATTGGCTATTTGCTTATTTTGTAATAACTCATCTATTATTGTTAGTCTAAATAATCAATAATCTTAATTAATTTGATACTTGTTAATTAATTCATGTGGATGCAATAATCTTTTATACTACTTTTACGATAAAATAGACTTGCTCTAATTGAATTTTTTACACAACATTTTTTCTTTGGAATTTCATGCATTGCTTTGATCTTAGATTCTTGGAAGAAACATAATTAGTAAACATCTAAAGTTTTATTTATAATTATTTCAATGTTTTCTATTAAACATTTTTTTATTCTTTTAATATTGAATTTTCAATGTATCAGTCTTGTACTTAATCTGCAGCTTGAAATGTGTCGTATTTAATATTTTCATAAAACAAAACATAGAATTTGAATTGGTGAAATTTCTCTCTTACAACCAAGACCAGCATTAGCAGGACTAACAATAGGTTTGGACGATGTGAAACTTATTGTAAAGGCCATGGATCATGTGAAAGATGCGACAGAGCATGTCTTGATATGTTTTTGTTTTCACTTTTAACTGAATTTATAGAAAATGCAAGAAATATAAAATAAATTATTTAGGACTTATTTGATTTACATCTAAAAAAATCTATTTTAGTATTTTAAAATTTAAAAACTAAAAAATTTGTTTGAATTACTATGTGGGATGGATAGCAACAAAGGTACTACATGGGTTGGTCTAGGAGTTGGTGTAGTTGTTGCATCAAGTTTCCTTATTTTAGGATGGTTTTGTATTTTAATGTGGAAAAGGGCTAAAATGAAAAAAGAAAATTCAACTTTTGACCTAAAAATGGATGATGAATTCCAAAAGGGAACAGGACCAAAAAGGTTTGGTTACAATAAATTGGCGAGTGCAACAAATAACTTTGAAGAATCACAAAAGATTGGACAAAGTGGTTTTGGCGGTGTTTATAAAGGCTATTTAAAAGACATAGATTCAAATGTTGCTATAAAGAGAATATCAAGAGAATCCAAACAAGGAATAAAGGAATATGCAACTGAAGTGAAAATCATTAGCCAACTAAGGCATAGAAATTTAGTACAACTAATTGGTTGGTGTCATAGAAAAAAAGACTTACTCCTTATATATGAATTCATGCAAAATGGTAGCTTAGATTCACACTTATATCGCGGAAAAAGCGTATTAGCATGGCACATGAGGTACAACATTGCAATGGATTTAGCTTCAGCGTTGTTGTATCTTCATGAAGAATGGGAACAATGCGTGCTACATAGAGACATTAAATCAAGCAACATTATGTTGGACACAAATTTCAATGCTAAAGTCGGCGATTTCGGGTTGGCAAGACTAGTTGATCATGAAAAAGGCTCACAAACAACAGTTATAGCTGGTACAATGGGATATTTAGCACCTGAATATTTCACAACAGGTAAAGCTACAAAGGAATCTGATATATATAGTTTTGGAATTGTTTCATTGGAGTTAGTTAGCAGAAGAAAACTTGTTGATCTTAATGCAAAGGAAGACCAAATGGCTATATATGATTGGGTTTGGGAACTTTATAGATTAGGAAGGTTTGTTGAAGTTGTTGATACAAAACTTGGGGGTGTGTTTGATGAGATGAAAATGGAACGTTTAGTTGTTGTTGGTCTTTGGTGTGCTAATCCTAATTATTCATTAAGGCCAAGTGTTAGACAACTGATTCAAGTGCTTAAATTTGAAGCTGCTTTACCAATTCTACCCCTGCAAAAGATGAATGATTCAAGTTATTATGCTCCTACAAAAATGAACACAGTTTTTGGTCCAGTTTCTTCTTCCTCTGCAGTTTATTCATACCCGATCTGTGTCTAGTAATGGGATTATATTTCTTCTCTATTGATGTCATACCAAAAATTTCAAGTAATGGGATTATATATTTATTGGTTTTGAAGGTACTGTCCAAAATCAACACAATCAGAAACAAATTCAACAACTTCACCGAATCTGGTTGCGCCCAAAAAATATCTCTCAAAACATCGGAGTTTTCACGCTTTCTATTCCAACACACATATTTTGCATCTTCAATTAACTTAAATAAATGTTGCATCTTTGTTCTATTACCTCTCACGTGCAATCGAATCATACTCCTCTGTTTATATATTTGTGAGATCTTAGTAACATTACTCTTATCTCAGTCTTGCAATGAGAGTAATATGTGTCTCAGTGCAACATTATATTTTGTTAAGTCACGAACATGCTTTCTTTCTTCATCATCTAAGCATCCAACATATGCATGCCCGTCTAAAGTATCAGGTAATTCATGGCTGTGAATTCCACAAATTACTTTAACTATCCATCTTGAACCATCTTTTAATGGTTTTGATCTATGCTTGAAAGGACAATCACACTTTTTTTTTTTTGAACTTCGAGTTCAACTAGCAGCACACATGTATTTTCCTCCTTTGTCACAACCTAATATTAATTTATTTCTCCTTCCTTTCTATCTCGTCTGTATATCTGATCTTCTGATAATAACATTAAATTTATTATTTATACCGATTTCTTTTGCCCAATTCACAACAGCGTCCCTCGTATCAAATATCTTAAATAAAATAAATTATAATTATTTATAATAATA
>NW_027334081.1:2858-3925 GCF_000331145.2 Cicer arietinum
ATACTAAAATAGTAGCGGTTTATACATATCTGAACATTTTTAAAAAAATTAATAAAATAAAAAAACTTAAAAAATAAAATTTAAAAAATAGTTTTGTACCGAAAAACTTGTATATGAAGTTTTCCGGAATCTAATTTTGTACCGGAGAACTTGTCAATTAAGTTTTCCGATACACCCTTTTTTCCTTATGTACCAGAAAACTTTGTTTTAAGTTTTTCATAATAAACCTTCTGTACCGAAAAACTAAAAAAAAAAATTTATGGAAACATACTGTGGATCGCAAATCTTAATAAACGTATTTCGGAAGTTACTGGAAAACTAGGACCTACCAGAAAACGTTTTTACGGCTCCAGAAATGAAAAAATTGTGAAAAAAAACTAACTTTAGATTGTGTGAAATATTAAAAAGAAAAATTTAATGTAATTTTGGTATTTTGAAAATATTTTGGTGGTACAGGGTAAATATTTCTTTGATTTAAATGTACTTGGGCTAGACATGTGTTTCCATCCTTTCAAAAGGCCTTGCGATTAATATTTAAATCAATAGAATAATTTAGATCACTTAGTAATTTAAATACACGCGTTATAGTATAAACTATTAAATAATATATTTCGATAGTTACTAAGATAGATAATTATGTAAAAATATAAATAAATTAGGGTTTTACAATTCTACCGTTCTTAAAAGAATTTCGTTCTTGAAATTCAACCTTCTAAAGAATATGATTTTACTCCACACTTAATCTTTTGAAAGAAATACATGACTCAAATTCTAGTTTGACCCCCTAATAAGCTTGCTTAATTTAGGGTTCTTGTGGTTTTTCATAAGATCAAGTATTATAACTACAAAATTTTAAAACATCTACCATTAGAATTTAAACTTCTCTAATCAAGAATTGGTTACAACATTAAGATTCTAACATTCTAATCAAGAATTGGTTACAACATTAAGATCATCATCATCGTCATCATCATTATTTTGAAATTTAAGTCATGTTTCTGTTTGATGATACAATCTATTTAATTTCTCTCTATAGACACAAGTAATGTTCTTAATTATTCAACTAC
>NW_027334082.1:0-236 GCF_000331145.2 Cicer arietinum
CTAAATGTTCATCCAATGACACAAATGAACTTATTACATGCACAAGATTGGTTAAAAACCCTATATAGACAAGAATAAGTCTAGGGAGGACGAAAGTGAACTAAATATTCATCCAATAACACAAATGAACTTATTGTATGCACAAGATTGGTTAAAAACCCTAATTGGACAAGAATAAGCCTAGGGAGGACGAAAATGACCTAAATGTTCATCCAATGACACAAATGAACTTATTG
>NW_027334082.1:421-1233 GCF_000331145.2 Cicer arietinum
ACAAGAATAAGTCTAGGGAGGACGAAAATGACCAAAATGTTCATCCAATGACACAAATACACCTATAGGATGCACAAGATAGGTTAAAAACCCTAATTGGACAAGCATACGGGTAGGGTTGACGAAAATGACCTAAATGCTAATCCAGTGACACAAATGAACTTATTACATGCACAAGATTGGTTAAAAACCTAATTAGACAAGAATAAGTCTTGCGGGGACGAAAATGACCTAAATGTTCATCCAATGACACAAATGAACTTATTGCATGCACAAGATTGGTTAAAAACCCTAATTAGACTAGAATAAGTTTTGGGAGGACGAAAATGACCTAAATGTTCATCCAATGACAAAAATGAACTTATTACATGCACAAGATTGGTTAAAAACCCTAATTGGAGAAGAATAAGTCAAGGGACGACGAAAATAACCTAAATGTTCATCCAATGACACAAATGAACTTATTGCATGCACAAGATTGGTTAAAAACCCTAATTGGAGAAGAATAAGTCAAGGGACGACGAAAATAACCTAAATGTTCATCCAATGACCCAAACACACCTATTGGATGCACAAGATTGGTTAAAAACCCTAATTGGACAAGAATAAGCCTAGGGAGGACGAAAATGACCTAAATGTTCATCCAATGACACAAATGAACTTATTGCATGCACAAGATTGGTTAAAAACCTTAATTGGATAAAAATAAGTCTAGGGAGGACGAAAGTGAACTAAATATTCATCCAATAATACAAATGAACTTATTGAATGCACAAGATTGGTTAAAAACCCTAATTGGACAAGAATAAGCC
>NW_027334083.1:0-1948 GCF_000331145.2 Cicer arietinum
GAGCCCCCAGTCACCAGTCCCCAGTCACCAGTCACCAGTCGCGACTCACGAGCCCCCAGTCACGAGTCACCAGTCACGAGTCACCAGTCACGAGTCGCTATTTAATTATTGTGGGAAGTGTTATTCAAGAAAATTCCAATTTTTTGTGGGAAGTGTTATTTAATTATTGACAACGTCCCTGTAAAATTTCAAGAAAAAATTCCAAGTCTAGGTACCTCAACTCGAAAATGTGCCCCTTATATAATTTTTTAAAAATTCACCGTTTGTCAAAAAATTCCAAATTTTTTTGAGGAGATTAATATTGGGTTTATGAACATTCGTGCAAAAGTTCATGAAAAAATTCGAAGTCTAGGTCCCTCAAAAGTGGTTTTCCTCCTATAGCCAAAAAAGGGCTCTCTTTCTACAAAACTGGAAAAAACACTTCAGACATATATAGGGGAGGGTATGTGTGCTCCTGGCATGGGCCAGATTTTAGGCCAGCGCCTGGACAAAAAAAAAATTGAAGGTATTTTTAATATTTTCTGCACTTTAAAAAATTATAATTAAATAATCCCTTTCCAGAAAATTCCAATATTTTGTGGTAAGTGTTATTTAATTATTGACAACGTCCCTTTAAAATTTCAAGAAAAAATTCCAAATCTAGGTACCTCAACTAGAAAATGTTCCCCTTATATATTTTTTTAAACATTCACCGTTTGTCAAATAGTTCCAATTTTTTTTATGGACATTAGTATTGTGTTGATGAACATTCGTGCAAAATTTCATGAAAAAATTCGAAGTCTAGGTCCCCAATCACCAGTCACGAGTCGCGATTCACGAGCCCCCAGTCACGAGTCACTTAGTAACGCAATCCAAATTTTGTTTTCAACGAATTTTTTGATGTCCATGTTATGTGTTTTATGATGCAAGTCCCATGATAAATTTTAATCATAATTATGTTTTTAATTTTTTTTAATATTTTTAAATTATATTTTTAATATTTTCTGCACTTTAAAAAATTATAATTAAATAATCCCTTTCCAGAAAATTCCAATTTTTTGTGGGAAGTGTTATTTAATTATTGACAACGTCCCTGTAAAATTTCAAGAAAAAATTCCAAGTCTAGGTACCTCAACTCGAAAATGTGCCCCTTATATAATTTTTTAAAAATTCACCGTTTGTCAAAAAATTCCAAATTTTTTTGAGGAGATTAATATTGGGTTTATGAACATTCGTGCAAAATTTCATGAAAAAATTCGAAGTCTAGGTCCCTCAAAAGTGGTTTTCCTCCTATAGCCAAAAAAGGGCTCTCTTTCTACAAAACTGGAAAAAACACTTCAGACATATATAGGGGAGGGTATGTGTGCTCCTGGCATGGGCCAGATTTTAGGCCAGCGCCTGGACAAAAAAAAAAATTGAAGGATGTGGGCATGATAAGGCAAATGTTGGCTTGTGAATTGACGGACGGTGTAGCAAAATCAAAAATTTGGCTCGAATGTGCAAAACCACCACGCGCGCGAGCACTTCGACCACGACTACGAAGTAGGCGTGGACGGGGACCGAGCGCATGTTGGCTTGCTAGATGTGGGGCGTAGCAACGGAATCCAAATTTTTCAATCGGATGTGGGTAAAACAACACGCGCGCGACGACTACGACTACGACTAAGACGTGGACGTGGCGCGCGCGCGTGTGTTGGCTTGCTAGATGTGGGGCGTAGCAACGGAATCCAAATTTTTCAATCGGATGTGGGTAAAACAACACGCACGCGACGACTACGACTATGACTACGACTAAGACGTGGATGTGGCGCGCGCGTGTGTTTGCTTGCTAGTTGAGTGCAGTAGCAACGAAATCTATTTTTTCAACCGGTCGGCAGTCACCGGTCAGGAGTCGCGACTCACGAGCCCCCAGTCCCCAGTCACCAGTCACTAGTCACGAGTCGCGACTCACGAGCTCCCAGTCACCAGT
>NW_027334084.1:0-1035 GCF_000331145.2 Cicer arietinum
AATAAGTTCATTTGTGTCATTGGATGAACATTTAGGTCATTTTCGTCCTTCCTAGACTTATTCATGTCAAACTAGGGTTTTTAACAAATCTTGTGCATCCAATAAGTTCATTTGTGTCATTGGATGAACATTTAGGTCATTTTAGTCCTCCCTAACTTTATTCTAGTCCAATTTGGGTTTCTAACCAATCTTGTGCATCCAATAGGAGTGTTTGTGTCATTGGATGAACATTTAGGTCATTTTCGTCCTTCCTACACTTATCCTTGTCCAACTAGGATTTTTAACCAATCTTGTACATCCAATAGGTGTGTTTGTGTGATTGGATGAACATTTAGGTCATTTTCGTCCTCCCTAGTTTTTGTCTAGTCCAATTAGGGTTTTTAACCAATCTTGTGCATCCAATAGGTGTGTTTGTGTCATTCGATGAACATTTAGGTCATTTTCGTCCTTCCTAAACTTATTCTAATCAAACTAGGGGTTTTAACCATCTTGTGCCTCCAATAAGTTCATTTGTGTCATTGGATGAACATTTAGGCCATTTTCGTCATCCCTAGACTTATTCTTGTCAAAGTAGGGGTTTTAACCATCTTGTGCCTCCAATAAGTTCATTTGTGTCATTGGATGAACATTTAGGCCATTTTCGTCATCCCTAGACTTATTCTTGTCAAAGTAGGGGTTTTAACCATCTTGTGCCTCCAATAAGTTCATTTGTGTCATTGGATGAACATTTAGGCCATTTTCGTCATCCCTAGACTTATTCTTGTCAAAGTAGGGGTTTTAACCATCTTGTGCCTCCAATAAGTTCATTTGTGTCATTGGATGAACATTTAGGCCATTTTCGTCATCCCTAGACTTATTCTTGTCAAAGTAGGGGTTTTAACCATCTTGTGCCTCCAATAAGTTCATTTGTGTCATTGGATGAACATTTAGGTCATTTTCGTCATCCTTAGATTTGTTCTAGTCCATTTACGCTTTTTAACCAATCTTGTGCATCCAATAGGTGTTTTTGTGTTATTGGATGAACATTTAGGTCAT
>NW_027334085.1:0-1693 GCF_000331145.2 Cicer arietinum
TTTCATAAAGAACTGATACATTCTGATATATTCCGCTTATTACGAGGTCACATATACCAACATTTTTAACTAATCTTGTGCATCCAAATGGTGTGTTGGTGTCATTGGTCTAACATTTAGGTCATTTTCGTTCCGCCTAGGCTAATTCTTGGCCAATTACGGTTTTTAACCAATCTTGTGCATCCAATAAGTTCATTTGTGTCTTTGGATGAACATTTAGGTCATTTTCGTCCTCCCTAGGTTTATTTTTGTCCAATTTAGGTTTTTAACCAATCTTGTGCATGCAATAAGTTCATTTGGTTCATTGGATTAACATTTAAGTCATTTTCGACCTCCCAAGGCTTATTCTTGTCCAATTAGAGTTTTTAAACAATCTTGTGCATCCAATAGGTGTGTTTGTGTCATTGGATGAACATTTAAGTCATTTTCGTCCTCCTTAGGCTTATTTTTGTCCAATTAGGGTTCTTAACCAATCTTGTGCATCCAATAGGTGGTTTTTGTGTCATTGGATGAAAATTTAGGTCATCTTCGTCCTCCCTAGGCTTATTGTTGTCCAATTAGGATTTTTAAACAATCTTGTGCATCCAATAAGTTCATTTGTGTCATTGGATTAACATTTAGGTCATTTTCGTCCTCCCTAGGCTTATTCTTGTCCAATTAGGGTTTTTAACCAATCTTGTGCATCCAATAAGTTCATTTGTGTCATTGGATTAACATTTAGGTCATTTTCGTCCTCCCTAGGCTTATTCTTGTCCAATTAGGGTTTTTAACCAATCTTGTGCATCCAGCAAGTTCATTTGTGTCATTGGATTAACATTTTGGTCATTTTCGTCGTCCCTAGGCTTATTATAGTCCAATTAGGGTTTTTAAACAATCTTGTGCATCCAATAGGTGTGTTTGTGTCATTGGATGAACATTTAAGTCATTTTCGTCCTCCATAGGCTTATTCTTGTCCAATTAGGGTTTTTAACCAATCTTGTGCATCCAATAAGTTCATTTGTGTCATTGGATGAACATTTAAGTCATTTTCGTCCTCCATAGGCTTATTCTTGTCCAATTAGGATTTTTAAACAATCTTGTGCATCCAATAGGTGTGTTTGTGTCATTGGATTAAAATTTAGGTCATTTTCAACTTCCCTAGGCTTATTCTTGTCCAATTAGGATTTTTAAACAATCTTGTGCATCCAATAGGTGTGTTTGTGTCATTGGATGAACATTTAGGTCATTTTCGTCCTCCCAAGGCTTATTCTTGTCCAATTAGGCTTTCTAACAAATCTTGTGCATCCACTAAGTTCATTTGTGTCATTGGATGAACATTTAGGTCATTTTCGACCTCCCTTGGTTAATTCTTTTCCAATTAGGGTTTTTAACTAATCTTGTGCATCCAAATGGTGTGTTGGTGTCATTGGATTAACATTTAGGTCATTTTCGTTCCGCCTAGGCTAATTCTTGGCCAATTACGGTTTTTAACCAATCTTGTGCATCCAATAAGTTCATTTGTGTCTTTGGATGAACATTTAGGTCATTTTCGTCCTCCCTAGGTTTATTTTTGTCCAATTTAGGTTATTAACCAATCTTGTGCATGCAATAAGTTCATTTGGTTCATTGGATTAACATTTAGGTCATTTTTGACCTCCCAAGGCTTATTCTTGTCCAATTAGGGTTTTTAACCAATCTTGTGCATCCAATAAGT
>NW_027334086.1:0-1999 GCF_000331145.2 Cicer arietinum
CCAATTAGGGTTTTTAACCAATCTTGTGCTTCCAATAGGTGTGTTTGTGTCATTGGATGAACAGATAGGTCATTTTCGTCCTCCCTTGGCTTATTCTTGTCCAATTAGTGTTTTTAACCTATCTTGTGCATCCAATATGTTCATTTGTGTCATTGGATTAACATTTAGGTCGTTTTCGTCCTCCCTAGGTTTATTCTTGTCCAATTAGGGTTTTTAACCAATCTTGTGCATCCAAAAGGTGTGTTTGTGTCATTGGATGAACAGATAGGTCATTTTCGTCCTCCCTAGCCTTATTCTTGTCCAATTAGGGTTTTTAACCAATCTTGTGCATCCAAAAGGTGTGTTTGTGTCATTGGATGAACAGATAGGTCATTTTCGTCCTCCCTAGCCTTATTCTTGTCCAATTAGGGTTTTTAACCAATCTTGTGCATCCAAAAGGTGTGTTTGTGTCATTGGATGAACAGATAGGTCATTTTCGTCCTCCCTAGCCTTATTCTTGTCCAATTAGGGTTTTTAACCAATCTTGTGCATCCAAAAGGTGTGTTTGTGTCATTGGATGAACAGATAGGTCATTTTCGTCCTCCCTAGCCTTATTCTTGTCCAATTAGGGTTTTTAACCAATCTTGTGCATCCAAAAGGTGTGTTTGTGTCATTGGATGAACAGATAGGTCATTTTCGTCCTCCCTAGCCTTATTCTTGTCCAATTAGGGTTTTTAACCAATCTTGTGCATCCAAAAGGTGTGTTTGTGTCATTGGATGAACAGATAGGTCATTTTCGTCCTCCCTAGCCTTATTCTTGTCCAATTAGGGTTTTTAACCAATCTTGTGCATCCAAAAGGTGTGTTTGTGTCATTGGATGAACAGATAGGTCATTTTCGTCCTCCCTAGCCTTATTCTTGTCCAATTAGGGTTTTTAACCAATCTTGTGCATCCAAAAGGTGTGTTTGTGTCATTGGATGAACAGATAGGTCATTTTCGTCCTCCCTAGCCTTATTCTTGTCCAATTAGGGTTTTTAACCAATCTTGTGCATCCAAAAGGTGTGTTTGTGTCATTGGATGAACAGATAGGTCATTTTCGTCCTCCCTAGCCTTATTCTTGTCCAATTAGGGTTTTTAACCAATCTTGTGCATCCAAAAGGTGTGTTTGTGTCATTGGATGAACAGATAGGTCATTTTCGTCCTCCCTAGCCTTATTCTTGTCCAATTAGGGTTTTTAACCAATTTTGTGCATCCAAAAGGTGTGTTTGTGTCATTGGATGAATATTTAGGTCATTTTCGTCCTGTCTATACTTAGTCTAGTCCAATTAGTGTTTTTAACCAATCTTGTGCATCCAATAAGTTTATTTCTGTCATTGGATTAACATTTTGGTCATTTTCGTCCTCCCTAGGCTTATTCTTGTCCAATTAGGATTTTTAACCAATCTTGTGAATCCAATATCTTCATTTGTGTCATTGGATTCAGATTTAGGTCATTTTCGTGCTCCCTAGGTTTATTCTTGTCCAATTAGGGTTTTTAACCAATCTTGTGCTTCCAATAGGTGTGTTTGTGTCATTGGATGAACAAATAGGTCAATTACGTCCTCCCTTGGCTTATTCTTGTCCAATTAGTGTTTTTAACCTATCTTGTGCATCCAATATGTTCATTTGTGTCATTGGATTAACATTTAGGTCATTTTCGTCCTCCCTAGGTTTCTTCCAGTCCAATTAGGGTTTTTAACCAATCTTGTGCATCCAAAAGGTGTGTTTGTGTCATTGGATGAATATTTAGGTCATTTTCGTCCTCCCTATACTTATTCTAGTCCAATTAGTGTTTTTAACCAATCTTGTGCATGCAATAAGTTCATTTGTGTCATTGGATTAACATTTAGGTCACTTTCGTCCTCCCTAGGCTTATTCTTGTCCAATTAGGGTTTTTAACCAACCTTGTTCATCCAAAAGGTGTTTTTGTGTCATTGGATGAACATTTAGGTCATTTTGGTCCTCCCTAGGCTTATTCTTG
>NW_027334087.1:0-7939 GCF_000331145.2 Cicer arietinum
AATAAGAAATGAATTGGCTCCAGTAAAGAAAGGAAATCGCATGTATCTACCTCCAGCCGCTCACACTCTATCTAGAAAGGAAAAAAATATTTTATGTAAATTTCTACACGAAGTTAAAGTTCTAGAAGGATACTCTTCGAACATTAAAAATTTGGTTTGTATGAAAGACCTTAAGTTAAAAGGTTTGAAGACCCATGATTGTCATATTCTAATGGAGCATTTGCTACCAATAGGTATACGTTCCATTTTACCTGAAAAAGTTCGACTAGCCTTAACTAGATTATGTTTCTTCTTCAGGGAAATTTGTAGTAAAGTGATCGACCCTCAGAAATTACCGACATTGCAGAGGGAAATTGTTGTTACTTTGTGTGAGCTTGAAATGTATTTCCCACCATCGTTTTTTGATATAATGGTTCACCTTACTGTTCATGTGGTTAAGGAGACACAACTTTTTGGGCCAGCTTATATGAGATGGATGTATCCGATCGAACGATATATGAAAATATTAAAAGGGTACGTAAAAAGTAGAAGTCGACCAGAAGGTATTATTGCTGAACGATACATTGTTGAAGAGGCTGCTGAATTTTGTACTGAATATCTGTCCAATGTTGAATCCATAGGGCTTCCCATGTCTCGTCATTCGGGAAGAATATCAGGAGAAGGGATAATTGGAAGGAGACTACTGACTATATCAAGGACAGAACGGGAGCAGGCACAATTATATGTTATGCACAATGATGATGAGGTTCAACCGTATGTTACAATACACATTGATCAGTTATCTCGTTTGAACATGAATAGGAATCAAAATTGGATAACTCGAGAGCACAATCGAAGTTTTGTAACATGGTTAAAAAATCACATAATGTCAAAATTTGATATAGACCCCGGATCAATTTCAAATAGATTGAGGTGGCTAGCAAATGGTCCGAGCTTACATGTCTTTTCTTACACTGGTTATGTTATTAACGGCTACACATTTTATACCAAAGAACAAGATGATCAGACCACTATGCAAAATAGTGGAGTCACTCTCGTAGCTGAAGCGATGCATGTCTCAAGTGCAAAAGACAAAAACCCAATATATGCAAATCTATCATATTTTGGGGTTATCGAGCGCATATGGGAGTTAGACTACACTTCGTTTCGTGTTCCTATATTTGGTTGCAAGTGGGTCGATAATAATAATGGCGTTCGGATTGATGAGTCAGGATTCTTGCTTGTCGATTTTAATAGGGTGGGATACAAAGACGAGCCTTTTATTTTAGCGTCGCAAGCTCAACAAGTGTTTTATGTCACTGATCCTTCTAATGATAAATGGTCTGTTGTCCTATCGACCAATAAAATAAGTGATGATAACAATAATGATGAAGATGTTGGTAATGATCTTTTATTTGCAACATCACAACAACCACATGAAATTGATTCAACTGATGATGGTTTATATCTTAGAGATGATCATGATGAGGGAATTTGGATTAATCCATCGTTTCGTATTGTAAATGGACAAACAAATGTGAATGTCACCAGGAAAAGAAGAAGGGCATCTTAATGTATATATATGTTTAATTGTTTTATATAAGCTATGCATGTAATCTGAACTGTGTTATTGTAAATATGCATGTAATCTGAATTGAGTGTTTTATACTAAGTTCTGATTAATTTATTTTCTGATTAATTTATTTTCTGCTTATATTTAGCTTGATTTGAGTGTTTTATACCAAGTTCATGTAACAATGAGTGTTTTATATTTAGCTTGATTTACATGAACTGAACTGAATATAAATTAGTAATTTACATGAACTGAACTGAACTGAATAGCTAATGCCACTTATATAATGTAAATTAAGTGCCAATTCGATTGGAATAAATGTCTGATCAGTTACAGTCATCCAAAATTGAACCCAAATAAAACCAACACAAAAATAACATACTGAGGTCTTTTACAGCGCTTTTTATAAAAAGCGATGTAAAAGGCCCTTTTGAAAATAAGTAAAAATGACATTTTACAGCGCTTATTTGAAAAAGCGTTGTAAAAAGCTTTATTAATGATAATTATCAGACACCTAACATGACTATCTCTAACAGGATTTTCTTCAAACACCTTGTACGCATCATGGGAATCCCCAAAAACACATTGTTAACAAAAACATCAGACTCAAACCCATTTTTCACAACATGGCAATGAACCTGAATACCAAGTTTCGATTTAAGAAGGAAAGGGAATGTAAAGAGATAAAAAGGGTGTTGAGGTAGGGATTGATTTGTGAAAGAGTAAGCTTTGATGTTTGTGAAGAAGATGCATAAAAGGAGAAGAGTTTGGTGAAGAGGAAGGGATTTTGGTGGTGACCAGTTACTACTATGTGGGTTTTGCATGTTGAGCTTGTTTAAAAAATAACATAACAAAACACAAAAACAATAAGGCCTTTTAACAGCGCTTATTTGGAAAAAGCGCTGTAAAAGAGCCTTCTAAAATTAACCTAAAAGATACATTTTAGAGCGCTTATGTGGAAAAGCGCTGTAAAAGGCTTTAAAAAACATTAATATAACATAATAACACACGGAGGTCTTTTACAGCGCTTATTTGGAAAAAGCGCTGTAAAAGAGCCTTCTAAAATTAACCTAAAAGATACATTTTAGAGCGCTTATGTGGAAAAGCGCTGTAAAAGGCTTTAAAAAACATTAATATAACATAATAACACACGGAGGTCTTTTACAGCGCTTTTTGGGAAGAAGCGCTGTAAAAGAGCCTTTTAAAATTAACATAAAGAGACATTTTACAGCGCTTATGTGTAAAAAGCGCTGTAAAAGGCTTTAAAAAACATTCAAATAACATAATAACACACGGAGGTCTTTTACAGCGCTTATTTGACAAAAGCGCTGTAAAAGGCGTAAAAGGCATTCAAATAACATAATAACACACGGAGGTTCTTTTACAACGCTTATTGGGAAAAGCGTTGTAAAAGAGCCTTTTAAAAAATTAAATAAGGACGCCTTTTACAGCGCTTTTCAAACAAGCGCTCTAAAATGCCTAAGCCTTTTAGAGCGCTTTTTAAACAAGCGTTGTAAAAGGGTTATAAAAAAGCATCGTAAAAGGGTTACGTATATATAACAGTAACCGCTTCAGTTTCGTCTTCATTACGTAAACTACACTATCATCTCAACCTTCATCGTTCTTCTCTTCTTTTGCAAACCCTATCATCCCATCCATTACGAACCTTATTTCCACGATCATCTCCTTCATTTCGAACCTTATTTCCATCCAAGATCATCTCTCCCATTTCACACAATATATTTTCATTGAAATACGTAACCCTCATTACGTATTTCTTCAATACCGTATTTCTGTGAACCATATTTCTGTGAACTTTCTGCGTTCCCTCTTTTCTTCACATTTCATCTTTCTTCGAACCATTATTCAGGTATTGATGTTATTAATTTTTTGTAATCATTAAAATGCATGTTGAGCTTGTTTAAGATATACTGATACATGTTGAGCTTGTTTATAATAATGCATGATGCATGTTGAGCTTGTTGATGTTATACTAAACTGCATATTGAACTTGTTGTAGTTAAATGGATACAAACAAAGATATATAATGTCAAAATGAAGAAGTTGGCACCTCTACGACTTATGAAAAAGAAGTCAAACGTGGTGCAACTATCATGCAAAAAGTCATTAAAGCAAGGAGTAATGGCATTAAATTTGAGGTATACTATCAAACGTGTATATCAACATTATATATCAAAGGATGAATGGAGAGCATTTGTTTCCAAACATTCTGACCCCGCGTTTGTCGTAAGTGATTAATTTATTAGCATTTGTGTTTTATTACTCATATTCGTAGCGTATTTTAAATTTTTACACAATTGCTATTTTTTTTATATAGAATATTAGTAAGGCAAATCGCGAACGGGCAAGCAATCCAAAACACCCATACAAGAAATCACGTATGGGATATGCACGCCTTGATCAACAACTTGTAAGTAATTAAACATCACTTTTATATAATGAAGTAATTTGTATTATAAACTATAGTGTGTAACTAATTTGTATTATTTTGTTTATGATTTTAACGAATAGAAAAAAGACACCCAAGCCGATCAACCCTTATGTCGTCATATCTTATGGAAGGAAGCGCGTGTTAACAAAGACGGAGTGGTTGACAATGAAAATGTCAAAAAAGTTGTAGAACTTTGTGTAAGTATATTATCACTTTAATATTTTTTAATATTGTATTTTAAAAATGCTATTGAACTTATCTTTTTCATGTTACATGTATTTTAGGAAATTATTGAACAAAGTTCTGAAAATCTGGAGGGCAACAAGGATACTTGTAGGGACATTCTTGGTAAAGTGTTTAATGTCCCTGAGTATTCCAGTCGAGTTAGGGGGAAAGGATTTGGCGTAACTCCCAAAAGCTTTTTTCCTCAAGAGAAGCACCAAAAACCTTCCAACGAGCAAGTGTCACTCATGGTGAAAATGAATAAAGAGCAAGTACCACTGTTGGAGATTACACCCTAAACCCTAAACCTTAAAACCTAAAAGCTAAAACCTAAACCCTAATCCTAAAACATAGTAATGACCAAAATGACCTAAAATATTCATGCATTTTGACTTTTGTTCTTATTGGACGAACTACAATGAATAGACCTAGTAAATAACAAAATGACCTAAAATCTATATCCATTGAGAATTTTGATTTTATTACATGAACTACATTGATTAAGAACCAAAATGGACTAGATATGACCTAGACCCTTAACCTTTAACCATAAACCCGAAACGCAAAAAATTAAAACCTAAACCCTAAACCCTAAACCTTAAACCCTAAATCCTAAACCCTAAACCCAAAACCATAAACCCGAAACCCTAAACCCTTAACTCTAAACGCTAAACCCTAAAACCAAATCAGTTACATCTCCCGAAAAGGTTTGTCACATTTATTGCCTAAGGTTTGTCATTTTTTCAGATTCAATAAACTAACATTTTACCTCATTTTTGTAGGTCCAAATAAATAAACCACCCCTACAGCCAAAAAAAGGCAGCAAACCTCAAAAATTGGAGGTTAATAGGGCTGCCAAACTACAAAGGCTGGAGGGTAATAAAGCTGCCAAACTTGCAGCAACAAAAAATCTGGATCGGGGAAAATCGGTCGCTGCTGCTGCTGCTCCTAATAAAAGTCAGCCACGCCTTGGTAAATACGGGGCGTGTCTTGACATCCAAATAAAAAGGAACATGGGCAGCAGCAACGATTCGCCCATCGTACAAATGAATAAAGACATCTTTGGAGATGAGTATATTGAATACCTCGAAAAGGAGCACATGTACGAACTTCTCGAACATAAGGAGCTGAGTGCTACTGTAATCAGCTTGTACATAAGGTAAAAAATACTTTTAATTGCATTTATTTGTAATTAATTAAATGTATTGGTAATTAATCTAGTTTAAAATTTTCATTGAAGGTTTTTGTACGAGAAGGTCGTGTGCACGAGGAAACTGTCAAATAAATACTCATTCTTGTCTCCACATAAGATGTCGATGTGGAAACTCGATCCAGAGAATGTAAAAAACTACATTGTAGATATGTTTTTAGGAAATAAAGAAAGTGATAAATTGTTCTTGGCACCATATAATTCAGGGTACGTAATTTTATCTTTTTTAATTGATGAGAATTTAATTTATTAGTTGTCTATAAACAAAATTGCTTAACCAATTTTTTGTTGTTGTAGGGCACATTGGGTGCTATTTGCAATCAATGCGGTCTCTGAAGTGATATACTATTTGGATCCCGTGCACGGCGATTACACCAATCACCCCAGAATAAAGAATATGCTCGACACGTAAGTAATATTCATTTATTTCTTATATATATATATATATATATATAAATATATATATGTAAGAAATAAATGAATATTACTTACGTGTCGAGCATATTCTTTATTCCGGGGTGATTGGTGTAATCGCCGTGCACGGGATCCAAATAGTATATCACTTCAGAGACCGCATTGATTGCAAATAGCACCCAATGTGCCCTACAACAACAAAAAATTGGTTAAGCAATTTTGTTTATAGACAACTAATAAATTAAATTCTCATCAATTAAAAAAGATAAAATTACGTACCCTGAATTATATGGTGCCAAGAACAATTTATCACTTTCTTTATTTCTTAAAAACATATCAATAAAGTGCCCTCGTTAAACCTAGTGCATATTATGTATATTTTGTTAGTTATTATATGTAAATGATCATATGACACAATATATGAACATGCATATGGATCTGAATGTAGTTTAGGTTGTAAATTAGGTTATATATATATATACGTATCTGAATGTAGTTAATTAGGTTGTAAATTAGGTTGTATATATGTATCTGAATGTAGGTTGTAAATTACAAAGTTACAGAGTTACATATATGTTAATTAAGTTACAGAGTTCTGATTTCTGTTCTACTGATTGTGTGAACTGCTTATGGTATTTGAATATGTTTTGTTGTTGTGTCCGCTGATTTTGGATCAAAATAATTTTGGATACAAAGATAAAAGACAGCGCTTTCTAAAAAAAATGCCATAAAAAGCTAAAAAGCGCTTTTCATTTCAAATAATTAATTTACAGCTTTTAAAAAAAAAAAACACACACATTTTACAACGCTCTTTTTAAAAAGCGTTGTAAAAATGTTGTTGTAAAGCGCTATAATGGTGTACATTTTACAGCGCTTTCTTGAGAAAGCGCTGATTTACTTTAATCGAAAATCAAAGTTTTATATTCTAGTTGAAAAAAATATCAAAATACAGAATTTATACTGTATCATTTAAAAAATATGTATATAGTTTTGGATTGAACGTTTAAGCTCTTCATACAGTTTATTTGTATGCGGTAAAATCACAAATATAGCAAAGATAATTTGTATGAAGACCTTATTCAAGTTGTGATGAGAAAATTAACTTCCAAAAATGTGTATAGTTTTGTATAAATTTGTGATGAGAATATTTATGTATCTTGATATATATATTTCATCTTATTATAACATACGATGTATACAGTTTTGGAACGAATGTTTAAGGTTTTTAAGTAGTTATTTACTTTAATCGAAAATCAAAAATTTATATTCTATTTGAACAAATTATCAAGATACATAATTTATATTGTATCATTTAAAAAAAATTGAAATATTGTTTTTTGGAAGGTATAATATCTTTTAAAAATTATCTAATATAAATTTATATAATTAAGATTGACATATTATATAACTTCAAAATACATTAAACAACCTATTTCAAAAAACTGAAAAAAATTCTTTTATTAATTTATTTCAAAAATTACATAATTAAGAGTAAGATCTTATATAACTTGAGAATATCTTTTTTTAGCCGATATCAAATTATTTAAAAATCACATAACTTTGGCACAATTTTTTAAAAAAATTAAAAAGTTAGTTTGTTATTTAAATTTGTTTAGATTTTAAAAAAGTGTTACTTAAATTAATTAAACAAAAATAAAAATTATATATTTGTGGAGAGTTAAGTATCTTTTTAAATATTTGAAGTTATGTAATTAAGAAATAGATAATATGTATTTTGAAAAATATAACTATTATAGTTTTACTACAGACATTGAAAAATAGTATAATTTAGGATTCAATTTTTAATTATTTAAATAATTTTTTATTTAAGTTATTTTAAATGTGAAACTTTAATGTCTTGAACAAAAAAAAATCGAAAACATTATTAGGGCTAGTTGTACACGTGAATATAATATTCGTAATTATAATTAAATATTTGATTCAATAATATACACACACATGTATGTATATATATAATTATATATGCCTTTCGTTGAATACAAAACTTGTATTATTTGTTTTTTTATATTTCTTGCATAAGAATAATCATTGAAAATGAATCAACTACATGTTTGTCTAGAATGCGGCA
>NW_027334088.1:0-2639 GCF_000331145.2 Cicer arietinum
AATAGGTTTGTTTGTGTCATTGGATAAACATTTAGGGCATTTTCGTCTTCCCTTGGCTTATTCAAGTCGAATTAGGGTTTTTAACCAATCTTGTGCATCCAATAGTTGTGTTTGTGTCATTGGATGAACATTTAGGTCATTTTCATCCTCCCTAGGCTTATTGTTGTGCAATTAGGGTTTTAAACAAATCTTGTGCATCCAATAGGTGTCTTTGGGTCATTGGATGAACATTTATGTCATTTTCGTCCTTCCTTGGCTTATTCTTGTCCAATTAGGGTTTTTCACCAATCTTGTGCATCCAATAGGTGGTTCATCCAATAGGTGTGTTTGTGTCATTCGATGAACATTTAGGTCATTTTCGTCCTCCCTAGAGTTATTCTTGTCCAACTAGGGTTTTTAACCAATCTTGTGCATCCAATAGGTGGTTCATCCAATAGGTGTGTTTGTGTCATTCGATGAACATTTAGGTCATTTTCGTCCTCCCTAGAGTTATTCTTGTCCAACTAGGGTTTTTAACCAATCTTGTGCATCCAATAGGTTCATTTGTGTCATTGGATGTACATTTAGGTCATTTTCGTCATGCCTAGGGTTATTCTTGTCCAATTAGATTTTTAACCAATCTTGTGCATCCAATAGGTGTGTTTGTTTCATTGGACGAACATTTAGGTAATTTTCGTCCTCCCTTGGCTTATTCTTGTCCAATTAGTGTTTTTAACCAATCTTATGCATCCAATAGGTGTGTTTATGTCATTGGATGAACATCTAGGTCATATTTATCCTCCCTAGACTTATTCTAGTCCAACTAAGGTTTTAAACCAATCTTGTGCATCCAATAGGTGTGTTTGTGTCATTGGATGAACATTTAGGGCATTTTCGTCTTCCCTTGGCTTATTCTTGTCCAATTAGGGTTTTTAACCAATCTTGTGCACCAATAGTTGTGTTTGTGTCATTGGATTAAAATTTAGGTCATTTTCGTCCTCCCTGGAGTTATTCTTGTCCAACTAGGGTCTTTAACCAACCTTGTGCATCCAATAGGCGTGTTTGCGTCGTTGGATGAACATTTAGGTGATTTTCGTCCTCCCTAGAGTTATTCTTGTCCAGCTAGGGTTTTTAACTAACCTTGTGCATCCAATTGGTGTGTTTGTCTCATTGGATGAACATTTAGGTCATTTTCGTCCTCCCTAGGCTTATTCTTGTGCAATTAGGGTTTTTAACAAATCTTGTGCATCCAATAGGTGTCTTTGTGTCATTGGATGAACATTTATGTCATTTTTGTCCTTCCTTGGCTTATTCTTGTCCAATTAGGGTTTTTAAACAATCTTGTTAATCCAATAGGTGTGTTTGTGTCATTGGATGAAAATTTAGGTCATTTTCGTCCTCCCTAGGCTTATTGTTGTCCAATTAGGATTTTAAACAATCTTGTTAATCCAATAGGTGTGTTTGTGTCATTGGATGAACATTTAGGTTATTTTCGTCCTTCATTGGCTTATTCTTGTCCAATTAGGGTTTTAAAACAATCTTGTGCATCCAATAGGTGTGTTTGTGTCAGTGGATGAAAGTTTAGGTCATTTCGTCCTCCCTAGAGTTATTCTTGTCCAACTAGGGTTTTTAACCAATCTTGTGCATCCAATAGGTTCATTTGTGTTATTGGACGTACATTTAGGTCATTTTTGTCCTGCCTAGGCTTATTCTTGTCCAATTAGATTTTTAACCAATCTTGTGCATCCAATAGGTGTGTTTGTTTCATTGGACGAACATTTAGGTCATTTTCGTCCTCCCTAGAGTTATTCTTGTCCAACTAGGGTTTTTAACCAACCTTGTGCATCCAATAGGTTCATTTGTGTGGTAAACATTTTGGGCATTTTTTTCTTCCCCAGGGTTTTTTTTTTCCAAATTGGGTTTTTAAACAAATCTTGTGCATCCAATAGGTGTGTTTGTGTCATTGGATGAAAATTTAGGTCATTTTCGTCCTCCCTAGAGTTATTCTTGTCCAACTAGGGTTTTTCACCAATCTTGTGCATCCAATAGGTTCATTTGTGTCATTGGATGAACATTTAGGTCATTTTCGTCTTGCCTAGGTTTATTCTTGTCCAATTAGTGTTTTTAAACAATCTTGTTCATTCAATAGGTGTATTTGTGTCATTGGTTGAAAATTTAGGTCATTTTCGTCCTCCCTAGAGTTATTCTTGTCCAACTAGGGTTTTTAACCAACCTTGTGCATCCAATAGGTGTGTTTGTGTCATTGGATGAACATTTACGTCATTTTCTTCCTCCTTAGGCTTATTCTTGTCCAATTAGGGTTTTAAACAAATCTTGTGCATCCAATAGGTGTGTTTGTGTCATTGGATGAACATTTAGGTCATTTTCTTCCTCCCTAGGCTTATTCTTGAACAATGAGGGTTTTAACCAAATCTTGTGCGTCCAATAGGTGTGTTTGTGTCATTGGATGAAAATTTTGGTCATTTTCGTCCTACCTAGAGTTATTCTTGGCCAACAAGGGTTTTTAACGAAACTTGTGCATCCAATAAGTTTAATTGTGTCATTGGATGAACATTTAGGTCATTTTAGTCCTCCCAAGGTTTAGTCTAGTCCAATTAGGGTTTTTAACCAATCTTGTGCATCCAATAGGTGTGTTTGTG
>NW_027334089.1:0-249 GCF_000331145.2 Cicer arietinum
TAAATGTTCATCCAATGACACAAACACACCTATTGGATGAACAAGATTGGTTAAAAAACTAAGTTGGACAAGAATAAACATATGGAGGACAAAAATGACCTAAATATTCATCCAATGATACAAACACACCTATTGTATGCACAAGATTGGTTAGAAACCCAAGTTGGACAAGAATAAACCTAGGGAGGACGAAAATGACCTAAATGTTCATCCATTGACACAAACACACTTATTGGATGCACAAGATTG
>NW_027334089.1:1176-1785 GCF_000331145.2 Cicer arietinum
ATTGGATGCACAAGATTGGTTAAAAACCCTAATTGGACAAGAATAAGCTAAGGGAGGACGAAAATGACCTAAATGTTCATCCAATTACACAAACATACCTATTGTATGCACAAGATTGGTTAAAAACCCTAATTGGACAAGAATAAGCCTAAGGATGACGAAAATTACCTAAATGTTCATCCAATGACACAAACACACCAATTGGATGCACAACATTGGTTAAAAACCCTAGTTTTACAAGAATAAGTCTAGGAAGGACGAAAATGACCTAAATGTTCATCCAATGACACAAATGAACTTATTGGATGCACAACATTGGTTAAAAACCCTAATTGGACAAGAATAAGCCAAGGAAAGACGAAAATGACCTAAATGTTCATCCAATGACACAAACACAACTATTGTATGCACCAGATTGGTTAAAAACCCTAGATGGATAAGAATAAGTCTATGGAGGACGAAAATAACCTAAATGTTCATCCATTGACACAACACACCTATTGGATGCACAAGATTGGTTAAAAACCCAAGTTGGACAAAAATAAACCAAGGGAGGACGAAAATGACCTAAATGTTCATCCAATGAAACAAACACACCTATTGGATGCA
>NW_027334090.1:0-559 GCF_000331145.2 Cicer arietinum
CTAGTTCCTCTAAAGACCTATTCTTCCTCTCTACTACTCCATTTTGCTGTGGAGTTCTAGGGGATGAGTATATATGGTGAATTCCATTCTGTTCACAGTAAGTATTAAATGTATCATTCTGGAATTCTCCACCATGATCACTCTTGATGGATATAATTTTCTGGTTTTTCTCATTTTGAACTAAAATAGCAAATTTTTTGAAAATTGGCAATGCCTCACTCTTGTGAGTCAGAAAAAATGTCCAAATGAACCTAGAGTAATCATCTACCAACACATAACCATACAAGTTCCCTCCAAAACTTCTAACCTGAGATGGACCAAAAAGATCCATATGTACCAACTGTAAGACCTTATTGGTTTGAACTAAGTCTATAGGGGGAGAGAAGACTTAACTAGTTTACTCTTCTCACATGAGTCACACAACCTATCCTTAGAGAATTTTTTATTTGGGAGTCCTAGTACTAACTACTTACTAACTAGTTTGTTCAAGTGGTCCATATGAATATGAGCCACTCTCTTATGCCACAACCAGTTCTCATCAGCATTAGACAATAAACAA
>NW_027334090.1:839-2124 GCF_000331145.2 Cicer arietinum
AGACAAGAACTTTGACTTGTCTCCAGTCATATGCTTGGAACATCCACTATCTAGATACCATGATTGAGTCCTGGATGTCAAGCAATTCTGCAAAAATAATTCAAGTTTTGGTTTTAGGTACCCAATTCAAATTGGGTCCTGGAGGGTTAGCTTCAAATACTTGTGACTTAACTTTCCAAATCTGTTTCCATCCTCTGTTGGCCAGCTTTTTTTGTTTACAATTAAAAAAAATTTGACCTTTTTTACAACAAAAATGGCATAAAACAGCAGAGGATGAATTTTGATTTGATCTAACAAATTTTTGATTCCTTTAAACCTTCCTATTTTGTTTATATCCAAGTCCAGATTTAACATTTAGATTTCTGTGATTTCTAAGAAGCATATCTAAGTTATTTCTACCATTATTAAACTTATCCAAATCACATTTCAATGCACATGCTTCCTTTTTCAGATCTGCATTTATGTCTTTAAGAGACTTATGTTTCAAATTATTCTCATCATACATCATGCATTTTTCTTCTAACAGTTTCTTAGTACTAATCAATTGTTTGAGTACATTCACATATTCATCATGAAGTTCATTGAATGCATCATGTAATTCATTATAAGATGGATTAGATTGAGAGCTTACCTCACTATCAGAATCTAATTCTGTATTGGCCATGAGACAAAGATTGGCTTCTTCATCTTCTGAAGATGCTGATGACTCTTCATCATTATCGTTCCAGGCAATGTAAGCTTTTCTGGTCTTAGGTTGATTTCCTTTAGCCTTTGAAGTTCTGTTTTTGTTTTGTAGTTGGAAGCATTCTGATTTGATGTGGCCTATCTTCCCACATTAAAAACATGTAATTTTGTTGTCATGAGTCTTTGAGCTTGAGGGCTTTCTTGACTTGCCATCTTTCTTTTTCAAAAATTTCTTGAACTTTCTAACCAACATACCTATCTCAGGCTCTACATCATATTCACTTTCTGAATCATCAGTATCTGGTTCAGATTTCACTTTGTGAGTTTGAGCCTTCAGTGAAAGTCCTTTACTTTTTCTATTAGGTTGTTCTGACTCATCTAATTTGTGCAGTTACATCTCATGCTCCCTGAGCATTCCAAATAGAGTGGCAATGGTCATGTGTGCAAGATCCTTTGATTCAGCAATGGCAGTGATCTTGGGTTGCCATTCTCTTGTCAAGCATCTCATTACTTTTCCTATTTGTTGCTCATTGTCCATGATTTTTCCTAGAGCATGTAGATTGTTGATGATATGAGTGAACCTTGTCTGCAAGTCATTGAT
>NW_027334090.1:2531-4186 GCF_000331145.2 Cicer arietinum
GCTCTTGATGCCAATTGTTAATAATAATGGCCTCTGTTAGTCTAAAGATATGAGAGTTATTAAACAAATTATCAAAGATCGGTAGCGGAATATATTCAGGAGCAATGATTGAAACAGTTTGCAAATGTTATCAATATATGAGAATAGAAACAATGCTTAATTCAGAATGTTAATCAAGACATAAAATCATTAATCCATACATTCAAGAATATGCATTTGTGTAGTATCAAAATAAAGAGTAGGGATAAGAAACAAGTGCACCAAGATTTATACTGGTTCAGCTATCAGTTTGATAGCCTACATCCAGTCCTGAAATCCAACAAGATTTCAGCCTTTTCCTATAGAATGAATTGAGAACCTTTTACAGATTGTCCAGCTTCCACAAAGCCTATCTATCTAACTCACTCACTCTTGTTTCTATACCACCTAATCCTTGGAGTTAATCGCCTAACTCACACAAGATCTAGGTAAAGCCTCTTCTTGATGATCTCACATCAACAAAGATAACTACCAGTTTCCTCCAAACCTTTCATTTACAGAAAATTGTCTTCTTCAAAGAATTAAAGAATATCAAGATTTTGACTCAATCACTATAGTATCTCACACAAAAAATATTTAGCCAATGGATATTTTGTGTGTTGTAAAACTTTTCTCTCAAAGTGTTTATCAAAGGTATTCAAACGTGGTCAAAAGTTTTTCAAGAGTTATTCAAAAGTTGTGTAAAGTTATTTTCAAAAGTGATTGAATTAACTTATATATATTCAGAAAAACACCAGGATAATCGATTGCTCAATCGATTTTATAAGGTTTTAAAGCAAGGTAAATCGATTTCCTAATCGACTTTCGCATGTCTTGTTTTTCTTGAATCTTGATCATATAAGCATGAATCGATTTGTCAATCGATTCTTTTAATACATCAATCAGAACTGATACTATGATTGTATCAGAATCGATTGAGTAATCGATTATAGATGTTTTGTTCCAACAACAAGATCAAAACAATCGATTGCTCAATCGACTTCATAATCACAGTCATAATCGATTTGGCATTGAGCTGAATCCTTTTTGTAACTTAAACATTAGCTTCAATCGATTCGTCAATCGATTGTGCTGATCACAGTGATTCAGACTTTTACATCAGTCGATTTTCCAATCGATTGTGCTGATCACATTGACTCAGACATAAACATTAATCGATTGTGCTTGTTACAGAACCTCAACTATTTTGACAAAATCTATGTGCCAGTCGATTTAATCAAAGTTGTTCTGATAAATGATTAACTGCAATCGATTGCCTAATCGATTGCCACAAACTTGGAGTTTAAGAAATCTAATTCAATTGATGTCCCAAATGATTTGTTGCATCACAGAACTTATTCCTGATTTAAAAACTTTGTCACAATCGATTTGTCAATCGATTGATTCCATACATGGTTGGTTCTGTGACTTGTAAAATCGATTAATCAATGGATTGCCCAATCGATTGTCCAATTGATTGGATATATCCTAGAACTCAGGTTTCACTAAAAACTTTAAACTAATCGATTGCCCAATCGATTTATGTAGTGAAAACACTTGTTCTGAGTCAGACAATCGATTTATCAATTGATTCATCAATTGACTTATTGGTTGATTGATTTATATTCATTGGCAAA
>NW_027334090.1:4206-6909 GCF_000331145.2 Cicer arietinum
CAATCGATTGATTCCATACATGGTTGGTTCTGTGACTTGTAAAATCGATTGTCCAATTGATTGGATTTATCCCATAACTCAGGTTTCACTAAAAAACTTTAACTAATCGATTGCCCAATCGATTTATGTAGTGAAAACACTTGTTCTGAGTCAGACAATCGATTTATCAATTGATTCATCAATTGACTTATTGGTTGATTGATTTATATTCATTGGCAAACACTTAAGCATGAGACCATAGTGATTAGTCTAATAAACTAACTCATATGACACCTAATTACACAATATATAATTGCATCTTTCTCAAGCATATCCTCCAACTTTGGTTGATTCCTTGAGTTGCCAGCTTTTGTTCCAAGTGTATGGTGTCTGCTTGTTTGCCTGAAATGTTTCTCAATTCAAATCATTAGATCAATTAAATATTTCATATGTACTGTATGTTTGGGAATTAAATCAAAAGCATGATCAGGGAAGCTCTTGGCTTACAACACATATATAAATTTAGATGAAGAATGCTATAAGGGTCTCTCTGTCCTCGATTTTATCTGGACTTTTCGGGCAATTTTCTTACCCCTCGACAAAAATGGACCAAAATATGTATTTTCAGACTAGACGATGGCTAGTGATTGAAATCTGACTCGAAAGGAGAAATATTGTTATATATTTAGGAGAAGAGTGCTATAAGGGTCACCCGGTCCTCGATTTCATATGGACTTATCGAGCGATTTTCGTAACGCTCGACAAAAAAGGACTGAAATCTGTATTTTCAAACATGACGAGGGCTAGTGTGGGAAATCTAACGCGAAATCCGAAAAACAGATATAAATGTTGTAGAAGAATGATATAAGGGTCGCCCGGTCCTAGATTTCATTGGCACTTTTCGGGCGATTTTCGTACCACCTGACTAAAATAGACCGAAATTCGTATTTTAGAAAAAAATGATGGCTAGTGTTTGAAATCTAACACGGAACAAGAAACACAGTTATAACTTTAGAAGAAGAATGCTATAACGGTCTCTCGGTCCTAGATTTCATTTGGACTTTTCGAGCGATTTTCGTACCACCCGACTTAAATAGACTAAAATTCGTATTTTCAAACAAAACTATGGTTAAAGTTTGAAATCTGGCGCGAAACCCGAAACACGGTTATAAATTTTTGAGAAGAATGCTATATGGGTCTCCTGGTCTTCGATTTTCATACCACCTAACTAAAATGGACCGAAATTCGTATTTTCGAACAAGACTACGGCTAGTGTTTGAAATCTGACGCAGAACCTGAAACCCATTTATAAATTTAGAAGAAGAATGTTATAAGGGTTTCCCTATCCTCGATTTCATGGGGACTTTTTGGGTGATTTTCGTACCACCCAATAAAAATGGACAAAAATTCGTATTTTTGGACAAGACGATGACTAGATATAAAAATCGGGCGCGGAGCATGAAAAACAGTTATAAATTTGTGAGAAGAATGCTATAAGGGTCTCCTGGTCCTCAATTTCATCACGTCTTTTCGGGCAATTTTCGTACCACACGACTAAAATGGACCAAAATTCGTATTTTCGAACAAATCGATGGTTAGTGTTTGAAATATGTCGCGGAATCTGAAAGACAATTATAAATTTTGGAGAAGAATGCTATAAAGGTCTTCCGGTCCTCGATTTGATCTGGACTTTTTGGACGATTTTCGTACCACCCTACTAAAATGAACCAAAATCTGTATTTTCGAACAAAACGATGGTTAGTGATTAAAATCTGACACGGAACCCAAAACAAAGTTATAAATTTTGGAGAAGAATGTTATAAGGGTCTCTCGGTCCTCGATTTCATTTGGACTATCGGGCAGTTTTCGTAACCCTCGACAAAAAAGGACCGAAATCTATATTTTCAAACATGACGAAGGCTAGTGTTGGTAATCTAACGCAAAACCCGAAACACAGTTATAATTTTTGGATAAGAATGCTATAAGGGTCTCTCGGTCCGTGATTTCTATTGGACTTTCCCGGCGATTTTCATACTACTCAACTAAAATGGACCGAAATCCATATTTTCGAACAAGACGATGGCTAGTGTCTCCCGGTCCTCGATTTCATCTAGACTTTTCGGTCGATTTTCGTACCACCAGACTAAAATGGACCGAAATCCATATTTTCGAACAAGACGATGGCTAGTGTCTCCCGGTCCTCGATTTCATCTAGACTTTTCGGTCGATTTTCGTACCACCAGACTAAAATGGACCGAAATCCATATTTTCGAACAAGACGATGGCTAGTGTCTCCCGGTCCTCGATTTCATCTAGACTTTTCGGTCGATTTTCGTACCACCAGACTAAAATGGACCGAAATCCATATTTTCGAACAAGACGATGGCTAGTGTCTCCCGGTCCTCGATTTCATCTAGACTTTTCGGTCGATTTTCGTACCACCAGACTAAAATGGACCGAAATCCATATTTTCGAACAAGACGATGGCTAGTGTCTCCCGGTCCTCGATTTCATCTAGACTTTTCGGTCGATTTTCGTACCACCAGACTAAAATGGACCGAAATCCATATTTTCGAACAAGACGATGGCTAGTGTCTCCCGGTCCTCGATTTCATCTTGACCTTTCGGGCGATTTTCATTCCACCAGACTAAAATGGACCAAAATCCTTTTTTCCGAACAAGACGATGGCTAGTGTCTCCCGGTCCTCGATTTCATTTGTACTT
>NW_027334091.1:0-921 GCF_000331145.2 Cicer arietinum
ACCATAATTGCACAAGAATAAGCCTATGGAGGACGAAAACTACCTAAATGTTCATCCAATTACCTAAATTAACTTATTGAATGCACAAAATTAGTTAAAAACCCTAATTGGAGAATAAGAAGCCTAGGGAGGACGAAAATGAGCTAAACGTTCATCCAATTACACAAATGAACTTATTGGATGCCCAAGATTGGTTAAAAACCGTAATTGGACAAGAATAAGCATATGGAGGACGAAAATTATCTAAATGTTGATCCAATGACACAAATGAAATTATTGGATGCACAAGATTGGTTAAAAACCCTAATTGCACTAGAATAAGCCTAGGGAGGTCGAAAATGACCTAAATGTTCATCCAATTACACAAATGAACTTATTGGATTCACAAGATTGGTTAAAAACCCTTATTGGAAAAGAATAAGCCTAAGGAGGACGAAAATGACCTAAATGTGCATCCAATGACACAAATGAACTTATTGGATGCACAAGATTGGTTACAAACCCTAATTGGACAAGAATAAGCCAAGGGAGGACGAAAATGACCTAAATGTTCGTCCAATTACACAATTGAACTTATTGGACGCACAAGATTGGTTAAAAACCCTAATTGGACAAGAATAAGCCTAGGGAGGACGAAAATGACCTAAAAGTTCGTCCAATTACACAAATGAACTTATTGGATGCACAAGATTGGTTAAAAACCGTAATTGGACAAGAATAAGCATAGGGAGGACGAAAATTATCTAAATGTTCATTCAATGACACAAATGATCTTATGGGATGCACAAGATTAGTTAAAAACCCTTATTGGAAAAGAATAAGCCAAGGGAGGACGAAAATGACCTAAATGTTCATCCAATGACACAAATGAACTTATTGGATGCACAAGATTGGTTAAAAACCCTAATTGGACAAGAATAA
>NW_027334092.1:0-1115 GCF_000331145.2 Cicer arietinum
AACATTTATGCCATTTTCGTCCTCCCTAGGCTTATTATAGTCCAATTCGGGTTTTTAACCAATATTGTGAATCTAATAAGTTCATTTGTGTCATTGGATGAACATTTAGGTTCTTTTCGTCCTCCCTAGGCTTATTCTTGTCCAATTAGGGTTTTTAACCAATCTTGTGCAACCAATACGTTCATTTGTGTCATTGGATTAAAATTTAGGTCATTTTCGTCCTCCCTGGGTTTGTTCTAGTCCAATTAGGGTTTTTAACCAATCTTGTGCATCCAATAGGTGTGTTTGTGTCATTGGATGAACATATATGTCATTTTCGATCACCCTACGCCTATTCTTGTCCAATTATGGTTTTTAACCAATCTTGTGCTTCCAATAAGTTCATCTGTGTCATTGGATGAACATTTAGGTCATTTTCGACCTCCGTAGGATTATTCAAGTCCAATTAGGGGTTTTAACAAATCTTGTGCATCCAATAGGTGTGTTTGTGTCATTGGATGAACATTTAGGTGTTTTTCGTCCTCCCTAGACTTATTCTTGTTGAATTAGGGTTTTTTTAACCAATCTTATGCATCTAATAAGCTCATTTGTGTCATTGGATGAACATTTATGTCATTTTCCTCCTCCCTAGGATTATTCTAGTCCAATTATGGATTTTAACCAATCTCATGCATCCAATAAGTTTGTTTGTGTCATTGGATGGACATTAACGTCATTTTCTTCCTCCCTAGGCTTATTCTTGTTGAATTAGGGTTTTCTTAACCAATCTTATGCATCCAATAAGTTCATTTGTATCATTGGATGAACATTTAGGTCATTATCGTCCTCCCTAGATTTATTCTATTCCAATTAGGGTTTTTAACCAATCTTGTGCATCCAATAGGTGTGTTTGTGTCATTGGATAAACATTTATGTCATTTCCGTCCTCCCTTAGCTTATTCGTGTCCATTTAGGATTTTTAACCAATCATGTGCATCGAATAGGTGTGTTTGGGTCGTTAGACGAACAATTAGGTCCTTTTCGTCATCCCTATGCTTATTCTTGTCCAACTATGGATTTTAACAAATCTTGTACATTCAATAGGTGTATTTGTATCATTGGATGAACATTTAGGT
>NW_027334092.1:1735-2418 GCF_000331145.2 Cicer arietinum
GGATGAACATTTAGGTCATTTTCGTCCTCCCTAGGGTTATTCTTGTCCATTTAGGGGTTTTAACCAATCTTGTGCATCCAATAGGTGTGTTTGTGTCATTGGATGAACATTTAGGTGTTTGTCGTCCTCCCTAGACTTATTCTAGTCCAACTAGGGTATTTAACCAATCTTGTGCATCCAATAGGTGTGTTTGTGTCATTGGATGAACATTTAGGTCATTTTCGTCCTCCCTAGATTTATTCTAGTCCAATAAGGGTTATTTTTACCATTCTTGTGCATCCAATAGGTGTGTTTGTGTCATTGGATGAACATTTAGGTCATTTTCGTCCTCCCTAGATTTATTCTAGTCCAATAAGGGTTATTTTTACCATTCTTGTGCATCCAATAGGTGTGTTTGTGTCATTGGATGAACATTTAGGTCATTTTCGTCCTCCCTAGATTTATTCTAGTCCAATAAGGGTTATTTTTACCATTCTTGTGCATCCAATAGGTGTGTTTGTGCATCCAATAAGTTCATTTGTGTCATTGGATGAACCTTTAGGTCATATTCGTCCTCCTTGGGTTTATTCTTGTCCAATTAGGGTTTTTAACCAATCTTGTGCATCCGATAAACTCATTTATGTCATTGGATTAACATTTAAGTCATTTTCGTCTTCCCTAGGTTTATTCAAGTCCAATTAGGG
>NW_027334093.1:0-1678 GCF_000331145.2 Cicer arietinum
TGAAAAACACTTTGAATATTCTTGATATACAAAAGAACTCTCAATAACACTTGGTTAACATACAAAGATTGCTTTTTCAGATCACAGCCAAAGGGATTATCAACAATCAATAAGAGAGCTGGAAAAGTGATCTTGAAAGACAAGGTTCTCATGAACAATCCTTGAATATCCAGAATCGTGAGAAGTCACATTGACCAAGATTGAAGACTTCTTTTTGTTCTTCCTTTATTCAGTTTGTAATAATACTTTGAAAAGAAACGAAAGCGAGAAAAGCCAGCTTGAAACTGGTGGCTACTTTCTTGGGTGAGAGTGCTCAACAAGAAAGAGTCGTACTTTGATTCTGTGTTAGATTGCTGAGTATCTACAAGGATCAGAGGGTGATCAATAGGAAAGAGATCATTAAGATAGATAGGTTTCGGGGAGGAAACTGGACAATCTGTAATTGATTCTTTCTATTGGAGAAGAAAATCTGAAATCCGATTGGATTGTCAGGACTGGATGTAGGTTGTCAAGTGGACAACTGAACCAGTATAAATCCTTGGTGCAATCTTCTCTAACCCTTAACTCCTTTAATTTTCTATCTTGCAATATTTGTATATGTGATTAATATTAGATGCATGTTAAACATATTCTGTGTTAGGTAATATTGTTTAAACTGATAATTTGACTTGCATGCATCTTGGTTAATCTCTTATCCATCTACTTGCAATTGCTAATCTTGTATGCCGCAATTTAATTCCGCTGTGTGTATGAAATTGATTTAATTTCTTAAAGAACTGATACAATCCGATTATTTCGAGGTCATACCAACCAACATTTCCAGACCAGACGAGGGCTAGTGTTCGAAATTTCACACAGAACCCAAAATACAGTTAGAAATATAGAAGAATAATGCTATTAGGGTCTCTCGGTCATCTATTTCATCTAGACGTTTCCGACCATTTTGGTACCCCTAGACAAAAATCGACAAAAATCTCTATTTTTGGACCAGACGATGGCTAGTGTTTGAAATCAGATGCGGAACCTAGAAACTAGTAATAAATTTTGTTGAAGAAAACTATCAAGGTCTCCCGGTCCTCGATTTCATCTGGACTTTTCGGGTGATTTTCTTACCACCCGACAGAAAATGGACCGAAATCCTTATTTTGGAAAAAGATGATTGCTAATGTTTGAAATCTGAGGCGAAACCCGAAACTCTGTTAAAAATTTAGGGTAAGAATGTTATAAGGGTCTCCTGGTCCTCGATTTCATCTAGTATTTTCGGGCGATTTTCGTACCACCCGACAAAAATGGACCGAAATTCCTATTTTCAGACCACACGATGGCTAATGTTTGAAATCTAACGCAGAACCCGAATTTATAATTGTGTTTCGGGTTCCGCGTCAGATTTCAAAGACAAACAATCGTGGTTTACGAAGTTATGGATTTCGGTCCATTTTAGTCGGGTGGTAAGAAAGTCGCCTGAAAAGTCCAGATGAAATCTAGGAGTTGGAGACCCTTATATCATTCTTCTCCAAAATTGATAACTGTGTTTTGGGTTCCCCATTAGATTTCAAACACTATCAATAGTCCTTTTCAAAAATACGCATTTCGGTCCATTTTGGTTGGATTGTCCGACAATCGCCCTAAAAGTCCAGATGAAATCGAGGACCGAGAGACCCTTATAGCATTCTTCTCC
>NW_027334094.1:0-831 GCF_000331145.2 Cicer arietinum
GTTGTTGCATTGTTTTTACAATCTGATGATTTTGCTCTGATACTTAATAATGTAATAATACTCATAATACTCTAATTTTGATAAATAGCACTTGTATTATTATGCTCTGATCTGATACATTTTTTTTGATCCAATAATGGTACATATATGATGCTATGAAATGGTGTTTATGTTATGTTCTGAAATGCTCAAGTTAAAATTGTATGATTGTCATTTATGCCAAAAAGGGGGGAGATTGTTGGACTTTAGTCCTTTGAATCCTAATTTTGACATAATTAACAAACATACAATGTTCATACATCATATGATAAATCTAATATTTGAATTGAGCAAGATTTCAGGAACAACAATCCAATCCTACACACTTGGAACATATTGCTTGGAACACAAGAAATCAACAAAAGTTGATTTTTGACTGAGTAAATCGATTGGGAAATCGATTTCATAACAAGGGTGTTTGGAAACACAACTGTTTGTGATGGTATAATCGATTGGGCAATCGACTGACTAAATTAGAAATGAAAACTGCACAAGTCAGTGGCACCCTATTTTACAGGATAATCGATTGATAAATCGATTATACATTTCACAAAGTAAACCTGATTGAAATAAATCGATTGGGAAATCGATTGTACAAGTCACAGTGACACTCCAGTTTTGAGGGTAATCGATTGGCAAATCGATTGCTTAAATACTATTTGCAAAATAACATTCCCTGTGACAAACACAATCGATTGGACAATCTATTGTTTGAAATTTCAATCAAGATAAGTTTGGTTGCAATCGATTGGGAAATCGATTGAACTAAACGCCAGGTAAGAACTTTTCAGG
>NW_027334094.1:1195-2952 GCF_000331145.2 Cicer arietinum
GAAGTCGATTGGCAAATCGATTGATTAAGATGTTTTTCAGAAACTATATAAATTGTCTTCAATCATTCTCTCAATAAAAATCTGATAAACACTTTGAATATTCTTGATATACAAAAGAACTCTCAATAACACTTGGTTAACATACTGAGATTGCTTTTTCAGATCACAGCAAAAGAGATTATCAACAATCAATAAGAGAGCTGGAAAAGTGATCTTGAAAGACAAGGTTCTCATGAACAATCCTTGAACATCCAGATTCGTGAGAAGTCACATTGATCAAGATTGAAGACTTCTTTTTGTTCTTCCTTTATTCAGTTTGTAATAATACTTTGAAAAGAAACGAAAGCGAGAAAAGCCAGCTTGAAACTGGTGGCTACTTTCTTGGGTGAGAGTGCTCAACAAGAAAGAGTCGTACTTTGATTATGTGTTAGATTGCTGAGTATCTACAAGGATCAGAGGGTGATCAATAGGAAAGAGATCATTAAGATAGATAGGTTTCGGGGATGAAACTGGACAATCTGTAATTGATTCTTTCTATTGGAGAAGAAAATCTGAAATCCGATTGGATTGTCAGGACTGGATGTAGGTTGTCTCGTTGACAACTGAACCAGGATAAATTCTTGGTGCAATCTTCTCTAACCCTTAACTCCTTTAATTGATTTAATTTCGTTGTGTGTATGAAATTGATTTAATTTCTTAAAGAACTAATACATTCCGATTATTTCGAGGTCATACCGACCAACACATCCAATAGGTGTGTTTGTGTCATTGGATGAACATTTAGGTCATTTTCGTCCTCCCTTGGCTTATTGTTGTCCAATTAGGGTTTTTTACCAGTCTTGTGCATCCAATAAGTTCATTGGTGTCATTGGATGAATATTTAGGTCATTTTCGTCCTCCCTAGGCTTATTCTTGTCCAATTAGGGTTTTTAACAAATCTTGTGAGGTGTGTTTGTGTCATTGGATGAACATTTAGGTCATTTTCGTCCTTCCTTGGCTTATTCTTGTCCAATTAGGGTTTTTAACCAATCTTGTGCATCCAATAAGTTGATTGGTGTCATTGGATAAACATTTAGGTCATTTTCGTCTTCCTTTGGCCTATTTTTGTCCAATTAGGGTTTGTAACCAATCTTGTGCATCCAATAGGTGTGGTTGTGTCATTGGATGAACATCTAGGTAATTTTTGTCCTTCCTTGGCTTATTCTTGTCCAATTAGGGTTTTTAACCAATCTTGTGCATCCAATAGGTGTGTTTGTGTTATTGGATGAACTTTTAGGTCATTTTCGTCTTCCCTTGGCTTATTCTTGTCCAATTAGGGTTTTTAACCAATCTTGTGCATCCAATAGGTGTGTTTGTGTTATTGGATGAACTTTTAGGTCATTTTCGTCTTCCCTTGGCTTATTCTTGTCCAATTAGGGTTTTTAACCAATCTTGTGCATCCAATAGGTGTGTTTGTGTTATTGGATGAACTTTTAGGTCATTTTCGTCTTCCCTTGGCTTATTCTTGTCCAATTAGGGTTTTTAACCAATCTTGTGCATCCAATAGGTGTGTTTGTGTCACTGGATGAACATATAGGTCATTTTCGTCCTCCCTTGTCTTATTCTTCTCCAATTAATGTTTTTAACCAATCTTGTGCATCCAATAGGTGTGTTTGTGTCATTGGATGAACAATTTGGTCATTTTTGTCTTCCTTTGGCTTATTCTTGTCCAATTAGGGTTTTTAACCAATCTTGTGCATCCAATAGGTTTGTTTGTG
>NW_027334095.1:0-950 GCF_000331145.2 Cicer arietinum
CACAACATTGGTTAATAACCCTAATTGGACTAGAATAAACCTAGGGAGGATGAAAATGACCTATCTTTTCATCCAAAGACACAAATGAACTTATTGGATGCACAAGATTGGTTAAAAATCCTAATTGGACAAGAATGAGCCAAGGAAGGACGAAAATGACCTAGATGTTCATCCAATGACACAAACACACCTATTGGATGCACAAGATTTGTTAAAAACCCTAATTTGACAAGAATAAGCCTAGGGAGGACGAAAATGACCTTAATATTCATCCAATGACACAAACACACCTATTGGATGCACAAGATTTGTTAAAAACCCTAATTTGACAAGAATAAGCCTAGGGAGGACGAGAATGACCTTAATATTCATCCAATGACACAAACACACCTATTGGATGCACAAGATTTGTTAAAAACCCTAATTTGACAAGAATAAGCCTAGGGAGGACGAGAATGACCTTAATATTCATCCAATGACACAAACACACCTATTGGATGCACAAGATTTGTTAAAAACCCTAATTTGACAAGAATAAGCCTAGGGAGGACGAGAATGACCTTAATATTCATCCAATGACACAAACACACCTATTGGATGCACAAGATTTGTTAAAAACCCTAATTTGACAAGAATAAGCCTAGGGAGGACGAGAATGACCTTAATATTCATCCAATGACACAAACACACCTATTGGATGCACAAGATTGGTTAACAAGCCTAATTGGACAAGAAAAAGCCAAGGGAAGACGAAAATGCGCTAAATGTTTATCCAATGACACCAACACACCTATTGGATCCACAAGATTGGTTAAAAACCCTAATTTGACAAGATTAAGCCAAGGGAAGACGAAAATTACCTAAATGTTCATCCAATGACACAAACACACCTATTGGATGCACAAGATTGGTTAAAAACCCTAATTGGACAAGAATAAGCCAAGGGAAGA
>NW_027334095.1:960-2789 GCF_000331145.2 Cicer arietinum
ATCCAATGACACAAACACACCTATTGGATGCACAAGATTGGTTAAAAACCCTAATTGGACTAGAATAAACCTAGGGAGGACGTAAATGACCTAAATGTTCGTCCAATGACACAAACACACCTATTGGATGCACAAGATTGGTTAATAACCCTAATTGGACTAGAATAAACCTAGGGAGGATGAAAATGACCTAAATGTTCATCCAATGACACAAATGAACTTATTGGATGCACAATATTTGGTTAAAAATCCTAATTGGACAAGAATGAGCCAAGGAAGGACGAAAATGACCTAAATGTTCATCCCATGACACAAACACACCTATTGGATGCACAAGATTGGTTAAAAACTATAATTGGACAAGAATAAGCCAAGGAAAGACGAAAATGCCCTAAATGTTCATCCAACGACACAAACACACGTATTGGATGCACAAGATTGGTTAAAAACCCTAATTGGACAAGAATAAGCCAAGGGAGGACGAAAATGACCTAAATGTTCAACCAACGACACAAACACACCTATTGGATGCACAAGATTGGTAATCACCCTAGTTGGACTAGAATAAACCAAGGGAGGATGAAAATGACGTAAATGTTCATCCAATGACACAAATGAACTTATTGGATGCACAAGATTGGTTAAAAATCCTAATTGGGCAAGAATGAGCCAAGGAGAGACGAAAATGACCTAAATGTTCGTCCAATGACACAAACACACCTATTAAATGCACAAGATTGGTTAAAAACCATAATTGGACTAGAATAAACCTAGGGAGGATGAAAATGACCTAAATGTTCATCCAATGACACAAATGAACTTATTGGATGCACAAGATTGGTTAAAAATCCTAATTGGACAAGAATGAGCCAAGGAAGGACGAATATGACCTAGATGTTCATCCAATGACACAAACACATCTATTGGATGCACAAGATTTGTTAAAAATCCTAATTGGACAAGAATGAGCCAAGGAAGGACGAAAATGACCTAGATGTTCATCCAATGACACAAACACACCTATTGGATGCACAAGATTTGTTAAAAACCCTAATTGGACAAGAATAAACCTAGGGAGGACGAAAATGACCTAAATGTTCATCCAATGACACAAATGAACTTATTGGATGCACAAGATTGGTTAAAAATCCTAATTGGAAAAGAATGAGCAAAGGAAGAACGAAAATGACCTAGATAATCAACCAACGACACAAACACACCTATTGGATGCACAAGATTTGTTAAAAACCCTAATTGGACAAGAATAAGCCTAGGAGGGACAAAAATGAACTAAATGTTCATCCAATGACACAAATGAACTCATTGGATGCACACGATTGGTTACAAACCCTAATTGGACAACAATAATCCAAGGGAGGACGAAAACGACATAAATGTTCATCCAATGACACAAACACACCTATTATATGCACAAGATTGCTTTCAAACCATAGTTGGACCAGAATAAGTCTAGGGAGGATGTAAATGACCTAGATGTTCATCCAATGACACAAACACACCTATTGGATAAGAATGAGCCAATGATGGACGAAAATGACCTAGATGTTCATCCAATGACACAAACACACCTATTGGATGCACAAGATTGGTTAAAAACCCTAATTGGACAAGAATAAGCCAAGGAACGACGAAAATGACCTAAATGTTCATCCAATGACACAAACACATGTATTGGATGCACAAGATTTGTTAAAAACCCTATTTTGACAAGAATAAGCCTAGGGAGGACGAGAATGACCTTAATATTCATCCAATGACACAAACACACCGATTGGATGCACAAGATTGGTTAAAAACCTTAATTGGAC
>NW_027334096.1:0-2680 GCF_000331145.2 Cicer arietinum
CATAAGATTGGTTAAAAACCCTAACTGGACAAGAATAAGCCTAGGGAGGACAAAAATGACCTATATGTTCATCCAATGACACAAACACTCTTATTGCATCCACAAGATTGGTTAAAAAGCCTAATTGGACTACAATAAACCTAGGGACTATGAAAATGACCTAAATGTTCATCCAATGACACAAATTAACTTATTGGTTGCACAAGATTGGTTAAAAACCCTAATTGGAGAAGAATAAGCCTAAGGAGAACGAAAATGACCTAAATGTTAATCCAATGATACAAATGAACTTATTGGATGCACAAGATTGGTTAAAACCCTAATTGTACAAGAATAAGACTAGGGAGGACGAAAATGACCTAAATGTTCATCCAATGACACAAAAACACCTATTGGTTGCACAAGATTGGTTAAAAACCATACTTGGACTAGAATAAACCTAGGGCGGAAGAAAATGACCTAAATGTTCCTCCAATGACACAAATGAACTTATTGGTTTCACAAGATTGGTTAAAAACCTTAATTGGACAAGATAAAACCTAGGGAGAACTAAAATGACCTAAATGTTAATCCAATGATACAAATGAACTTATTGGATGCACAAGATTCGTTAAAAACCCTAGTTGGATAAGAATAAGTCTAGGGAGGACGAAAATGACCGAAATCTTCATCCAATGACACTAAAACACCTATTGGATGCACAAGATTCGTTAAAAACCCTAGTTGGATAAGAATAAGTCTAGGGAGGACGAAAATGACCGAAATCTTCATCCAATGACACTAAAACACCTATTGGATGCACAAGATTCGTTAAAAACCCTAGTTGGATAAGAATAAGTCTAGGGAGGACGAAAATGACCGAAATCTTCATCCAATGACACTAAAACACCTATTGGATGCACAAGATTCGTTAAAAACCCTAGTTGGATAAGAATAAGTCTAGGGAGGACGAAAATGACCGAAATCTTCATCCAATGACACTAAAACACCTATTGGATGCACAAGATTCGTTAAAAACCCTAGTTGGATAAGAATAAGTCTAGGGAGGACGAAAATGACCGAAATCTTCATCCAATGACACTAAAACACCTATTGGATGCACAAGATTGGTTAAAAACCCTAATTGGACAAGAATAAGCCTATGGAGGACGAAAATGACCTAATTGTTAATCCCATGACACAAATGAACTTATGTGAAGAATAAGATTGGTTAAAAACCCTAAATGGACAAGAATCAGCCTAGGGAGAATGAAAATGACCTAAATGTTTATCCAATGACACAAACACACCTATTGAATGCACAAGATTGGTTAAAAACCCTAGTTGAACAAGAATAAGACTAGGGATGACGAAAATGACCTAAACGTTCATCCAATGACACAAAGACACCTATTGGATGCACAAGATTGGTTAAAAACCCTAATTGGACTAGAATAAACCTAGGGAGGACGAAAATGACCTAAAAGTTCATCAAATGAAACAAATGAACTTATTAGACGAACAAGATTGGTTAAAAACCCTAATCGGACAACTAGGGAGGACGAAATTGACCTAAATGTTCATCCAATGGAAAAAAAGAACTTATTGGTTGCACAAGATTGGTTAAAAACCCTAATTGGACAAGAATAAGACTAGGGAGGACGAAATTGACCTAAATGTTCATCCAATGGAAAAAAAGAACTTATTGGTTGCACAAGATTGGTTAAAAACCCTAATTGGACAAGAATAATCCTAGGGAGGACAAAAATTACCTAAATTTTCATCCAATGATACAAACACACCTACTGGATGCACAAGATTGGTTAAAAACCGTAATTGGACTAGAATAAAGCTAGGGAGGATGAAAATGATCTAAATGTTAATCCAGTGACACAAATAAACTTATGGGATGCACAAGATTGGTTAAAAACCCTAATTGGACAAGAATAAGACTAGGGAGGACAAAAATGACCTAAATGTTCATCAAATGACACAAACACACCCATTGGATGCACAAGATTGGTTAAAAACCCTAATTGGACTAGAATAAACCTAGGGAGTACAAAAATGTTCATCCAATGAAACAAATGAACTTATTAGATGAACAAGATTGATTAAAAACCCTAATTGGACAAGAGTAAGCCTAGAGAGGACGAAAATGACCTAAATGTAAATCCAATGACACAAACACACCTATTGAATGCACAAGATTGGTTAAAACCCCTAATTGGACTAGAATAAACCTAAGGAGGACAAAAATGACTTAAATGTTCATCCCATGACACAAAGGAACTAGTTGGTTGAACAAGATTGGTTAAAAACCCTAATTGGACAAGAATAAGCCTAGGGAGAACAAAAATGACCTAAATGTTCATCCAATGTCACAAACACACCTATTGAATGCACAAGATTTGTTAAAAACCCTAATTGGACAAGAATAAGTCTAGGGAGGACGAAAATGACCTAAATGTTCATCCAATGACACAAACACACCTATTGGATGCACAAGATTGGTTAAAAACCCTAATTGGACAAGAATAAGCCTAGAGAGGACGAAAATGACCTAATTGTTCCTCCAATGACACAAACACACCTATTAGAATAAACCTAAGGAGGACAAAATTGACCTAATTGTTCATCCAATGACACGAATGAACTTATTTGTTGAACAAGATTGGTTAAAAACCCTAATTGGACAAGA
>NW_027334097.1:0-221 GCF_000331145.2 Cicer arietinum
CCTAGGTTTATTCCAGTCCAATTAGCGTTTTTAACCAATCTTGTGCATTCAATAGGTGTGTTTATGTGATTGGATATACATTTAGGTCATTTTCGTCCTCCCTAGAATTATTCTTGTCTAATTAGGGTTTCTAACCAATCTTGTGCATCCAATAAGTTCATTTGTGTCATTGGATTAACATTTAAGTCATTTTCGTCCCCCCTAGGTTTATTCTAGTCCAA
>NW_027334097.1:426-833 GCF_000331145.2 Cicer arietinum
TTAACATTTAGGTCATTTTCCTCCTCCCAAGGTTTATTCCAGTCCAATTAGGGTTTTTAACAAATCTTGTGCTTCCAAAAGGTGTGTTTGTGTCATTGGATGAACATTTAGGTCATTTTCGTCCTCCCTATACTTATTCTTCTCCAATTAGGGTTTTTAACCAATCTTGTGCATCCAATATGTTCATTTGTGTCATTGGATTAACATTTAGGTCATTTTCGTCCTCCCCAATAAGTTCATTTGTGTCATAGGATGAACATTTAGGGCTTTTCCGTCCTCCCTAGGCTTATTCTTGTCCAATTTGGGTTTTTAACCAATCTTGAGCATGCAATAAGTTCATTTGTGTCATTGGATTAACATTTAGGTCATTTTCGTCAACCCTAGCCTTATGCTTGTCCAATTAGGGT
>NW_027334098.1:0-1199 GCF_000331145.2 Cicer arietinum
TATTCTTGTCCAACTAGGATTTTTAACCAATCTTGTGCGTCCAATAGGTGTGTTTGTGTCATTTGATGAACTTTTAGGTCATTTTCGTCCTCCCTTGGCTTATTCTTGTCCAATTATGGTTTTTAACCAATCTTGTGCATCCAATAAGTTCATTTGTGTCATTGGATGAACATTTAGGTCATTTTCGTCCTCCCTAGGTTTATTCTATTCCAATTAGGGTTTTTAACCAATCTTGTGCATCCAATAGGTGTGTTTGTGTCATTGGATGAACATTTATATCATTTTCGTCATTCCTAGACTTATTCTTGTCCAACTAGGGTTTTTAATCAATCTTGTGCATCCAATAGGTGGGTTTGTGTCATTGGATGAACATTTAGGTCATTTTCGTCCTTCCTACACTTATTCTTGTCCAACTAGAGTTTTTAACCAATGTTGTGCATCCAATAGGTGTGTTTGTGTAACAGGATGAACATTTAGGTCATTTTCGTCCTCCCTAGGTTTGTTCTAGTCCAATTAGGGTTTTTAACCAATCTTGTGCATCCAATAAGTTCATTTGTGTCATTGGATGAACATTTAGGTCATTTTCGTCCTCCCTAGGTTTGTTCTAGTCCAATTAGGGTTTTTAACCAATCTTGTGCATCCAATAGGTGTGTTTGTGTCATTGGATGAACATTTAGGTCATTGTCTTCGTCCCTAGGTTTATTCTTGTCCAGCTTGGGTTTTTAACCAATCTTGAGCATCCAATAGGTGTGTTTGTGTCATTGGATGAACATTTAGGTCATTTCCGTCCTCCCTAGACTTATTCTTATCCAACCATGGTTTTTAACCAATCTTGTGCATACAATATGAGTGTTTGTGTCATTAGATGAACATTTAGGTCATTTTCGTCCTCCCTTGACTTATTCTTGTCCAATTTGTATTTTTAACCAATCTTGTGCATACAATAGGTGTGTTTGTGTCATTGGATGAACATTTAGGTCATTGTCTTCGTCCCTAGGTTTATTCTTGTCCAACTTGGGTTTTTAACCAATCTTGTGCATCCAATAGGTGTATTTGTATTATTGGATGAACATTTAGGTCATTTCCGTCCTCCCTAGACTTATTCTTATCCAACCATGGTTTTTAATACAATAGGTGTGTGTGTGTCATTGGATGAACATTTAGGTCATTTTCGTCCTACCTAGGCTTATTCTTGTCCA
>NW_027334099.1:0-205 GCF_000331145.2 Cicer arietinum
AATGACACAAACACACCTATTGGATGCACAAGATTGGTTAAAAATATTAATTGGACAAGAATACCCCTAGGGAGGACGAAAATGACCTAAATGTTCTTCCAATGACACAAACACACCAATTGGATGCACAAGATTGGTTAAAAACCCTAATTGGACAAGAATAAGCCTAGGGAGGACGAAAATGATTTAAATGTTCATCCAATTA
>NW_027334099.1:328-1128 GCF_000331145.2 Cicer arietinum
ACAAGATTGGTTAAAAACCCCAATTGGACAAGAATAAGCCTCGGGAGGACGAAAATGACCTAAATGTTCATCCAATGATACAAATGAACTTATGGGACACACAAGATTGGTTAAAAACCCTAATTGGACAAGAATAAGCCCAGGGAGGACGAATATGACCTAAATGTTCATCCAATTACGGAAATGAACTTTTTGGTGCACAAGATTGGTTAAAAACCCTAATTTGACAAGAATAAGCCTAGGGAGGACGAAAATGACCTAAATGTTCATCCAATTACACAATTGAACTTATTGGATTCACAAGATTGGTTAAAAAGCCTAATTAGGCAAGAATAAGCATAAGGAGGACGGAAAATCCCTAAATGTTCATCGAATGACACAAACACACTTATTGGATGCACAAGATTGGTTAACAACCCTAATTGGACAAGAAAAAGCCTAGGAAGGACGAAAATGACCTAAATGTTCATCCAATTAAACAAACACACCTATTGGATGCACAAGATTGGTTAAAAACCATAATTGGACAAGAATACGGCTAATGAGGATGAAAATGACCTAAATGTTCATCCAATGACACAAATGAACTTATTGGATGCACAAGATTCGTTAAAAACCCTAATTGGACAAGAATAAGCCAAGGGAGGACGAAAATGATCTAAATGTTCATCCAATGACACAAATGAACTTAAGGGATGCACAAGATTGGTTAAAAACCCTATTTGGACAAGAATAATCCTAGGGAGAACGAAAGTGACCTAAATGTTCATCCAATTACACAAATGAACTTATTGGATGCA
>NW_027334100.1:0-440 GCF_000331145.2 Cicer arietinum
TGGGGAATTCCTAAGTGGATTAGTGGGTTATTCCCTAAGGCCGGGAGCTACCGTGCAACACAATCGTACCCCGACTGTCGCGTATATGTGTCTCGGGTTGAGTTGAGGGGATCTATGAGGACATGGCCATTCATGAATTGTCCGTCCGCTCTTGTAGTGGCATAGTATCAGGCCTCCTAGCCAATTTCTTTAGAGTAGAATGGTACCAAATGATGAAGTATAGAGTATAGGACATGCATAGCATTTCATCCTTGTGATTGTCTTATTGTGAATGAATTTGATGAATCGTTGATATTATACACTTGACTGCTTTTGAGGTTGTCATAATTTGATTGCTTGCGTGTTCTCCTCGTGTATTTTATACTGTTACATAATTTCGATACTCACCCCTCGTTGTTTGTGTTTGGCGTTTGCGACGGACGCAGACGAGTTGTAAGTTG
>NW_027334100.1:860-2704 GCF_000331145.2 Cicer arietinum
ATTTATAATTGTGTTTCGGGTTCAACATCAGATTTTAAACACTAGTTATCATCTAGTCCGAAAATAAGGATTTCATTCCATTTTTGTTGGGTGGTACGAAAATCGCCAGAAACGTCAAGATGATATCGAGGACTGGGAGAACCATATAGCTTCTCCTAACTTTATAATTGTGTTTCAGGTTCCGCGTCACATTTCAAACACTAGCCATCGATTTTTCTGAAAATACGAATTTTAGTCCATTTTTGTCGTGTGGTACGAAAATCGCTTGAAAACTACAGATGAAATCGAAGATCTGGAGACCCTTATAGCATTATTCTCCTAAATTTATAATTATGTTTCAGGTTATGCGTCAAATCTCAAACACTAGCCATTTTCTAGTTCGAAAATACATATTTCGGTCCCTTTTTGTTGGGTGGTACGAAAATCGATCGAAAAGCCCAGATAAAATCAAGGATCAATAGACCATTATAGCATTCTTCTACTAAATTGATAAATGTGTTTTGGGTTAGGCGTTAGATTTCAAACACTACCTATCGTCTGGGCCCAAGATACAGATTTCAGTCCATTTTTGTCTGGTGTTACGAAAATCGCCCGAAAAGTCCAAATAAAATCGAGGACCGGGAGACCCTTATTGTATTCTTCTACTAATTTTATAACACTGTCTCGGGTTCCACATCATATTTTAAACACTAACCATCGTGTGGTCCAAAAATACGGATTTCAGTCCATTTTTGTCGGATATACAAAAATCTCCCAAAAAGTTCAGATTATATCGAAGACTAGGAGACCCTTATAGAAATATTTTCCTAACTTTAAAATTGTGTTTCAGGTTCCACGTTAGATTACAAAAACTAGCTATCATTTGCTCCGAAAATACGGATTTCGGTCAATTTTTGTCGTGTGGTACCAAAATAGCCTAAAGAGTCCATATGAAGTCGAAGACCTGGAGACCCTTATAGTATTTTTTCTCTTAAATTTATAACTTATTTTCGAGCTTCGCGTCAGATTTCAAACACTAGCTAGCGTCTGGTCCAAAAATAAGGATTTCAGTCCATTTACGTCTTGTGGTACGAAAATCGGCCAAAAAGTCTAGATGAAATCGAAACTTGGGGACCCTTATAGCATTCTTCTCCTAAATTTATTACTGTGATTTGGGTTCTGTGTCAATTTTCAAATACTAGCCACCATTTGGTCCGAAAATACGTATTTTGGTTCGTTTTTGTCGGTTGGTACGAAAATCGCCCAAAAAGTCCAGTTGAAATTGAGGACAAAGAGACCCTTTTAGCATTCTTCTCCTAAATTTATAACTTTGATTCTGGTTTCACGTCAGATTTCAAACACTAGCCATCGTGTAGCCCGAAAATATGGATTTTGGTCCGTTTTTGTCGGGTGGTTGGAAAATCACCCGAAACGTCTAGATGAAATCGAGGACCGAGAGACCCATATAGCATTGTTCTCCTAACTTTATCATTGTGCTTCGGGTTTCAGGTTCCTTGTCTAATTGCAAATACTAGTCTTTGTCTAGTTCAAAAATACGAATTTTGGCCCATTTTTCTTTAGTCGTATGAAAATCGCATGTAAAGTCCAAATGAAAACGAGGACCTGAAGAACCTTATAGCATTCTTCTCCTAAATCTAAAATTGTGTTTCGGGTTTTGGTTTAAATTTCAAACACTTGCCATCGTCTGGTCCGAAAATATGGATTTCGGTCCATTTTTGTCAGGTGGTATGAAAATTGCCTGAAAAGTCCAGATGAAATTGACGACCGCGAGACCCTTATAGCATTCTTCTCCTAAATTTATAATTGTGTTTCGAGATCCGTGTCAGATTTCAAATACTAGCGAT
>NW_027334100.1:3611-4172 GCF_000331145.2 Cicer arietinum
CCATTTTTTTGAGGTGGTACGATAATCACCGAAAACGTCTAGATGAAATCGACAACCCGAATACCCTTATAGCATTCTTCTCCTAAATTTATAATTGTGTTTAGGGTTCCGCGTCATATTTCAAATACTAAAATATGGATTTTCGTCCATTTTTGTCGGGTAGTACAAAAATTGCCCGAAAAGTCCAGATGTAATCGAGGACCAGAGACCCTTAAAGCATTCTTCTTCTAAATTTATAATTGTCTATTGGGTTCCACGAAAGTTTCTATACACTAGCCAATGTTTGGTCAAACAATACAGATTTCAATCCATCTTTATCTAGTGGTACAAAAATCCCTCCAAAAGTCTAGATGAAATTGAGGACCGGTATACCCTTGTAACATTCTTCTCCTAAATTTATATTTGTGTTTAGGGTTCAGCGTCATATTTCAAGCACTAGCTGTCGTCTGTTCCGAAAATACAGATTTTGTTCCATTTTTGTCTGGTGGTACGAAAATCGCTAGAAACGTCCAGATGAAATCGAGGACCGGGAGACCCTTGTAGAATTCTTCTCATACATTT
>NW_027334100.1:4242-5408 GCF_000331145.2 Cicer arietinum
GATTTTGATCCATTTTGTAGGGTGGTACGATAAATGCCCGAAAAGTCCATATGAAATCGAGGACCGGGATACCCTTATAGCATTCTTCTCCTAAATCTATAAATGTGTTTCGGGTTCCACGATAGATTTCAAACCCTAGCCATCGTTTGGTCCAAAAATACGGATTTCAATCTGCTTTTGTCCAGTGGTACGAAAATCATCCGAAAATGCCAAATGAAATCGAGGACCCGGAAACCCTAAATTAATCAATGTGTTTCGGGTTCCGCGTCAGATATTAATCACTAGCCATCGCCTAAACCCGAAATCCTAAATCCTAATCCCTAAATGTGATTTCTTAAACCCTAAACATCCTAACACACTAAACCCTAATAAAATAGAGTTGAAAATTAAAGATGTAATTATTACCCTAATAAAAGGATAACATTGTAGACACTTTAAAACATAAAAGATTAAATTGTCACTTAAAATTAAAATAAATGACCAAATAGGGAAAAAAAAGATAAGGGACTAAAACTTTAACTGAAATTAACTTAACGGACCACGAGTGGTATTTAGCCTAACATATAATAAAATAGAGTTGCCAAATAAATTAATAATAACATATTTATTTGATAACTCAATTTTATTATATGTTATTATTATTTTCGTTATATAGTTGTACTTCATAACGAAGATAATAATCACATTTAATAAAATAGAATTGTCAAACAAATATGTTAAAACGAAGATAATAATAACATATAATAAAATAGAGTTGTCAAATAAGGTAATAATTACATCTTTATTTGAATACTCAATTTTGTTATATGTTTTTATTATATGTTACTATTATCTTCATTTTAAAGTCTGCCTGCATAACGAAGATAGTAATAACATATAATAAAATAGAGTTGTAACATAAATATATAATTACATCTTTATTTGAATACTCAATTTTGTTATATGTTTTTATTATATGTTACTATTATCTTCATTTTAAAGTCTGCCTGCATAACGAAGATAGTAATAACATATAATAAAATAGAGTTGTCAAATAAGGTAATAATTACATCTTTATTTGAATACTCAATTTTGTTATATGTTTTTATTATATGTTATTATTATCTTCATTTTAAAGTTTTACTTCATAACAAATATGATAATAACATATAGTAAAACAGAGTTGT
>NW_027334100.1:5737-7132 GCF_000331145.2 Cicer arietinum
ATGATGGTATTATTATAATGTGAGTATTTTGAGAAATAAGTATAATTGTAGAGATTATTTTGAATGTGAGAGTTTTGATTATTAGTAATATTTTTTTTATATTGATTTTTTTAATTACTCTAATTTATAAAATATTAGTAATGTTTGGAAAACTAAATGGTGTTTGGAGGAATATTAAAAAGGAGATTAAATAATTATTAGTTTTATTTTAACAAAATAAAAATAATAATAGTAAAATATAAATAAAGAGACCAATGGGTTTGACTCTATGAACCCTAATTGTTAATAAAATAAAACAAACAAAAGAAGGGAAGGGAGTTGGAAGGGCAGCCGTAAAGCCAAAGAGGAAACACAACAATAACCCTATCGTTTGACACCGGTGATGTTCCAGAAAACTTTCTCCATTTTCGCCCAAATTTGAGTATGTTATTTCATTCATTTAACTCATCAATTAAACATAATTTTTCAGATTTTTAACAACCCCAATTTCTCTCTAAAATACTCGACTTCTCCGTTTGTAGATTTTGTTATTTTGCATCGTTCTCCTTCACCGTAAGTCCGATTTAAGTGAAACCAACGCCAAAACGACCGTGTGAAAAGTGTCTATATTATCCACTGATTGGTTTTCTGATTTATGGTAATTTTACCCATAAACTGTCGAGTTAGATCAATTGAAGGACAAAAAGTTAAAGAGCAAAGACTGTTTGGGCGTCGAATCATATTCATAGGTGAAAGCGTCGAAATAAGGTAAGGGGTGAGAGAGCGTTTAAATTCATGAGTGTAATATATTATGAGATGAACGGGAAAACCGTATTTCCCAACAATTCATCCAGGGCTCGCTACGTATGGCAGTAGCCCTTTGAGGGATAAATTAAAATGTGTGGCATTTGATATTATTGTGATATTTGAATTAGTTTCGTTAAATGTGTGGCATTTGATATTATTGTGATATTTGAATTAGTTTCGTTAAATGTGTGGCATTTGATATTATTGTGATATTTGAATTAGTTTCGTTAAATGTGTGGCATTTGATATTATTGTGATATTTGATTTAATTTCTTTAAATGTGTGGTGTGTTATATTATTGTGATATTGGTTGTTGAATTAATTTTATGCATATGTTTGATTAGATGAGTTTAAATGATGTTATAATAAAAATAGATGTGTTGTGATAATTATATGTAATGATGATAATGTATGATTAATAATGGTGATGTGAAAATTTTGTGATGAATATATGTGTTGCTGTCTGATTGATGATAGTGATTCTGTAAATTGTGATGAGTTTATGTGACGATGATGATGATGTGTGATTAATTATAGTGATGTTAGAAATTGTGATGAGAATATTGTGATTTCAATTTGTGTCTGAGATGACGGTATTAATGGAGTATC
>NW_027334101.1:0-14582 GCF_000331145.2 Cicer arietinum
GATGAGAATTAAGAATGGGGAATCTCTTAATGTCTCGTTTACATATGTATGTTTTGGTAAATCATGCAGACCCGTGATAGGTGGCACCTTGGTAAACGGTACGGGCTCATGATAGGCAGTACGTTTACGATTTACGTTTGGTAAGTTGTGCAGACCCGGGATAGGTGGCACCTCGGTAAACAGTACGGACCCGTGATAGGTAGTATGTTTACGACTTACGTTCCTTAGGGAATTGTGTTTGTCCGTGAGAGACTGCACAGGTGTTTGTCCGTGAGAGACTACACCCTGTTAAATTGTGAATTGTTGGTTCATTTGGTATGTGTAGTAATTGTGTTATAAGTGTTATGTTTTGGAATTTGGTGATAACATGTTGGATTGCAATACCATTTTGAAACCCATGATGTTGTATTAATTGTGTTATAAACGTTTACGATTTATGTTTGGTAAGTTGTGCAGACCCGGGATAGGTGGCACCTCGGTAAACAGTACGGACCCGTGATAGGTAGTACGTTTACGACTTACGTTCCTTAGGGAATTGTGTTTGTCCGTGAGAGACTGCACAAGTGTTTGTCCGTGAGAGACTACACCCTGTTAAATTGTGAATTGTTGGTTCATTTGGTATGTGTAGTAATTGTGTTATAAGTGTTATGTTTTGGAATTTGGTGATAACATGTTGGATTGCAATACCATTTTGAAACCCATGATGTTGTATTAATTGTGTTATAAATGTTAAGTGTTATGTTTTGGAATTTGGTGATAACATGTTGGATTGCAATACCATTTTGAAACCCATGATGTTGTATTAATTGTGTTATAAATGTTAAGTGTTATGTTTTGGAATTTGGTGATAACATGTTGGATTGCAATACCATTTTGAAACCCATGATGTTGTATTAATTGTGTTATAAATGTTAAGTGTTATGTTTTGGAATTTGGTGATAACATGTTGGATTGCAATACCATTTTGAAACCCATGATGTTGTATTAATTGTGTTATAAATGTTAAGTGTTATGTTTTGGAATTTGGTGATAACATGTTGGATTGCAATACCATTTTGAAACCCATGATGTTGTATTAATTGTGTTATAAATGTTAAGTGTTATGTTTTGGAATTTGGTGATAACATGTTGGATTGCAATACCATTTTGAAACCCATGATGTTGTATTAATTGTGTTATAAATGTTAAGTGTTATGTTTTGGAATTTGGTGATAACATGTTGGATTGCAATACCATTTTGAAACCCATGATGTTGTATTAATTGTGTTATAAATGTTAAGTGTTATGTTTTGGAATTTGGTGATAACATGTTGGATTGCAATACCATTTTGAAACCCATGATGTTGTATTAATTGTGTTATAAATGTTAAGTGTTATGTTTTGGAATTTGGTGATAACATGTTGGATTGCAATACCATTTTGAAACCCATGATGTTGTATTAATTGTGTTATAAATGTTAAGTGTTATGTTTTGGAATTTGGTGATAACATGTTGGATTGCAATACCATTTTGAAACCCATGATGTTGTATTAATTGTGTTATAAATGTTAAGTGTTATGTTTTGGAATTTGGTGATAACATGTTGGATTGCAATACCATTTTGAAACCCATGATGTTGTATTAATTGTGTTATAAATGTTAAGTGTTATGTTTTGGAATTTGGTGATAACATGTTGGATTGCAATACCATTTTGAAACCCATGATGTTGTATTAATTGTGTTATAAATGTTAAGTGTTATGTTTTGGAATTTGGTGATAACATGTTGGATTGCAATACCATTTTGAAACCCATGATGTTGTATTAATTGTGTTATAAATGTTAAGTGTTATGTTTTGGAATTTGGTGATAACATGACCAACTATGGACAATGCAGCAAGATCAAAAAGAAGATCAAACCATCTTGAATAAGCTTCCAAATCCAAATAATAAATGATTAAATGTAAAGGTATATGATACAAATCAATAGTTCAAATACATGAGAACAATTCATATTTACATATGCATTTAACATGTTTTCGAAAATCAAAAACAACATTAACAAATCATTTAAAATCATATTTTTGACAATTTGCATAAGTGTATTCGAATACACCATGTTGTATTCGAATACAACTTAAGTCAGAGGCAAAACGTTAAATGGTGTATTCGACTACACCCATCTGTAGTCGAATACAAGCTAAGTCAGTGGCCAAGTGTATTCGACTACACCCATATGTAGTCGAATACAAGTTAAGTCAGAGGCTAAAATACATTGATCTGTATTCGACTACACTGATGTGTATTCGAATACAAGATGTAAAATTTGAATTTTTTGAACGTTATAAAGACGTGTATTCGAATACACATATATTGTATTCGAATACACCTGGAAACATTACAATTTTTCAGATCTGGAATGCCTCTAGAACATTGTAATTTTTCATCAAACCTTTTGGATCAATGGCCACGAATCTGAAAGGACTTTTTATGGAGTATAAATACCCCATAACTTCAGATCAAAAATCAACCATCCTTGAATTAATTTATTAAACAACTTTGAACAAAATTCTGATTTTTCTAAGTACTTGCATTAGATTTTCATATAATTCTAAAAGTTCTCAAGTACTTGAATTACTATTGAGTTGTTTATCAATATACCACATCTTAGATTTATTCAAACCTTATTGTATCATTTGTACAAGTAAGATAGTGGTGTGCTATCTTAGAAGTATTGTTAGAAGTTTTGTAGCAAGAATCCCAGGGTGGGAATTGTACATTTTCTGACAAGTATTGGATTAATCTCTTGTGGTGTGCAAGAGGACTGGACGTACCCTTGGTTATAAGGGGAACCAGGATAAATCTTAACGTGTTCATTTACTTACTGCAATTTTTATTAAGCCTTGTTCTTAAACTCAGAAAATCTGATTACCATATCACTAAAAACAAGAAAATTTACTAACACCTAATTCCCCCCCCCCCCCTCTTAGGCGTACTTCTATACTTACAATTGGCATCAGAGCAGGTTAAGGTAACTTATTCCTCGATCAATTATTCATGGCTTCCGCACAACCTGTTTTTAGAGATGGTGGTAGCAGTACCAAGCCACCATGTTTTGTTGGAGAACACTATGATTTCTGGAAGATACGCATGCAGGCATACCTTGAGGCACAAGGAGATGATATATGGGAAGCGGTAGAAAACGGTCCCTATGTTCCAACAATAGTTAATAATAATAAAGAAGAAGTTAAGATAAAAGGCTCATGGACAGATGATGACAAAATGAAAGTATTGTTTGATAAAAAGGCTAAGAATATATTACAATCTGCACTAGGAATGGATGAGTTTTTCCGCATATCTCACTGTAAAACAGCAAAAGAAATATGGGATACGTTGGAAGTAACTCACGAAGGCACCATTGAGGTAAAAAGATCCAAACTCAACACACTATCACAAGAATATGAGTTATTTCGAATGCAGCCCGGAGAATCTATTCTAGATTTACAGAAAAGGTTCTCCCATTTAACCAATCATTTGACAACACTCGGAAAAATCTTCACAAATGATAAACTAAATCTAAAAGTACTAAGGTCATTGACAAGGGCATGGCAACCAAAAGTTACAGCAATATCGGAAAAGAAAAGCCTATCCAAGATGTCTCTTTCTGCACTATTTGGAAAACTTCAAGAGCATGAAATCGAACTCGGAAGGCTAGAACAAAATGAAAGTCAAGAAAAGAAGAACAAAAATATTGCTTTAAAGACCGAATCAAGAGAACAAAGCAAAGATAATGATTCAGATGAAGATGAAAATATTATCCTTCTTGTTAAGAAATTTGGTAAATTTCTTAAAAACGATAGAACATTTAAAAAGAAAAGCTTCAAGAAGAAAGATAACTCTACATCAAATCAAAACTTCACTTGCTTCAAATGCGGAAAACAAGGACATATTAAAGCAGACTGCCCAAACCTTGCTAAGAAGAATGTCAACAGAAAGAAAGACTTCAAGAAGAAAGATAATTCTACATCAAATCAAAATTTCACTTGCTTCGAATGTGGAAAACAAGGACATATTAAAGCAGACTGCCCAAACCTTGCTAAGAAGAATTTCAACAGAAAGAAAGACTTCAAGAAAGCATACATAGCTTGGGAAGACAATGAAGTAAGTTCATCTTCAGAAACAGAAAGTGAAGAATGCGCCAATGTTGCATTAATGGCCTCGCATCAATCAGATGATGAAGAGGTTAGTAATATAGACTCTCCTCATTATAATAAGACTAATAATGAATTAATTATAGAATACAATGATGCTCAAAACGCAATAAAAGAATTACTTATTGAATGTAAAAATCTGTGTAAACTAGTATCAACACAAAAGAAACAAATCTCAAGTTTACAAGAAAAAGTTGATATTATGGAGAAAAATTCTGAAAAACTAAAACAGAATTCTGCATGCAATAAATGTGAATCCCTCTCTTTCAAAATTGTTCAATTAAATAGAGTGATTGAACGGTACGAAAAGGGACAATTAGGATTGGAAAATGTTCTAAACATGCAAAGATACTCAAATGACAAAAGTGGTCTTGGATATTCAAAATTTGATAAACCAAATTTGAACAAAACTATTTTTGTTAAAGCAAGTAGTCAATCTAATCAAGAAAAGATTATAGTTATGAAAAAGGATGATCTTTATAATAAGAAAATTATTCAAAATAAATCTCATACATATGCTACTAATAGTAGATTTAATCCTACTTGTTCTTATTGTGGTCTTCATGGTCATACACCTAATACATGTCATATTAGAAACATTAGTGTTCCAAAAGGTCATTTCATATGGGTAAAGAAAGGTACTAACCATCAAGGACCCAAAGCACATTGGGTACCTAATAAAGTTTGATTTCAATTTTGTAGGTAAGCAAACAAAAGACTTCAAACATGTGGTACTTGGATAGTGGCTGCTCTAAACACATGACGGGTGATATAACAAAATTTTCAGCTTTAACACTCGAGTCAAAGGGACATGTAGTATATGGAGACAACAACAAAGGAAAAATTTTAGGCATTGGAAAAGTTGGTACAGCACCATCTCCCTCAATTGAAGATGTCTTATATGTTGAAGGTCTAAAACATAATCTCATAAGCATCAGCCAGCTTTGTGACAAAGGATACAAGATAGTTTTTAATAAAGATGAGTGCGTCATCCAAAATGAAGCTACAAATGAAACTCAGTTTGTTGGTAAGCGTTTCAAAAACATTTTCATACTTAATTTTGAAGATTTATCCTTGAAAATGAAATGTCTTTTGGTAAGCGACAATAATGATGCTTGGCTATGGCATAAGAGATTTGCTCATATTCACATGGATCATTTAAACAAATTGGTCAAGCATGATCTTGTTGTAGGCTTACCAAAAATAAAATTTATAAAGGATAAATTATGTGACGCTTGTCAAAAAGGCAAACAAACAAAAAGTTCTTTCAAACCTAAAAATGTCATTTCAACTTCTAGACCACTACAATTGATACATATGGATTTGTTTGGTCCATCAAGAACCAAAAGTCTTGGTGGAAACTCATATGGACTAGTTATTGTTGATGATTACTCAAGGTTCACTTGGACCTTATTTTTGGCAAATAAAAATGAAGCTTTTAAGGCATTTAAAAACTATGCCAAGCTAGTCCAAAATGAACAATCTGCCAAAATTGTATCAATTAGAAGTGATCATGGAAGGGAATTTCAAAATACTTCATTTGAAGAATTTTGTGAAGAAAATGGTATTTTTCACAATTTTTCTGCACCAAGAACACCACAACAAAATGGGGTCGTTGAGAGAAAGAATAGATCCTTAATAGAGCTTGCTAGAACTATGCTAAGCGACTCAAATCTACCAAAATACTTTTGGGCAGATGCTGTAAACACAGCATGCTATGTTTCCAACCGGGTAATTATTAGGCCAATTCTTAAGAAAACTCCATATGAACTTTACAAAGGTAGAAAACCCAATATCTCTCACTTTCACATTTTTGGATGTAAATGTTTTGTGTTAAATAATGGTAAAGACAACCTTGGAAAATTTGATGAAAAAGCTGATGAAGGTATATTTCTCGGTTACTCTTTATCTAGTAAAGCATTTAGAATCTTTAATAAAAGAACCTTATTAGTTGAAGAATCAATGCATGTAACCTTTGATGAAACTAACCCCATAAAAGAAGAAAATATTATTTCTTGTGATGATGATGATGTTTTTGAAAGTAATGATCCAAGCAAAGAACTTCAACAAGAAAGTGGAGTCAATATTGAAAGGCAAAGTGATGATCTTCCTAAAGAATGGAGAACCCATAGATATCACCCTATTGACAACATCATAGGTGATATAAATAAAGGAGTCACAACAAGGTTAAAATTGCAAGATGCTTGCTTAAACATGGCGTTTGTTTCTCAAATCGAACCCTCCAAAATTGGTGAAGCACTTAAAGATGATCAATGGATACTTGCCATGCAAGAAGAACTCAATCAATTCGAAAGAAGCCAAGTTTGGGAACTTGTTCCTAATCCTGGAAATAAACACATCATTGGTACAAAATGGGTGTTCAAAAATAAACTAGATGAGAATGGCATAGTTGTTCGCAACAAAGCTAGATTGGTTGCTCAAGGATACAATCAAGAGGAAGGGATAGACTTTGACGAAACATTTGCTCCGGTAGCAAGACTAGAAGCCATACGTCTACTATTAGCATATGCTTGCTCCATGAATTTTGAGTTATATCAAATGGACGTGAAAAGTGCATTTCTCAATGGGTACATAAATGAAGAAGTTTATGTCAAGCAGCCCCCTGGATTTGAAGATTCCAAAAATCCCTCACACGTTTACAAATTGAAAAAGGCTCTTTATGGTCTAAAACAAGCTCCAAGAGCTTGGTATGACAGATTAAGCACCTTTTTATGTGAACGAGGATTTGACAAAGGAGAAGTTGATAAAACGTTATTTGTCAAAAGAGAAAATGGTCACACATTATTGGTTCAAATTTATGTTGATGATATAATATTTGGATCAACCAACAAGGACATATGTGAAGAATTCTCTTCAATAATGCAAGGAGAATTCGAAATGTCCATGATGGGAAAATTAAACTATTTTCTTGGACTTCATATCAAGCAACTTGAGCACGGCATCTTCATCAATCAAGCCAAATATTGTAAAGAATTACTAAAGAAATTTGAAATGGAGAATTGCAAAGAAAGTACAACTCCAATGGGCTCCGGAACATATGTTGATAAAGATGCATCAGGAATTTCCATCGACATATCCAAATATCGAGGTATGATTGGATCATTATTATATCTAACGGCCAGCCGGCCATATATCATGTTTAGTGTTTGTTTGTGTGCAAGATTTCAGGCAGATCCGAAAGAATCACATCTAGTAGCTGTTAAAAGAATTATGAAGTATCTGAAAGGAACAACAAATGTAGGCCTATGGTATCCTAAGGGTAGCATATGTAGCCTAGTAGGATACTCTGATTCGGATTATGCGGGATGCAAAACAGACCGTAAAAGAAAGCACTAGTGGCACAATGTCTTAGGAAATGCCCTTGTTTCATGGTCTTGTAAAAAGCAAGCTTGTGTTGCACTTAGTACTGCTGAAGCTGAATATATTGCAGCAGGAAGCTGTTGTGCCCAGATTCTCTGGCTCAAACAGCAATTACATGACTATGGAGTTGATCTCGGATGCATTCCCTTAAGATGTGATAACACAAGCGCAATAAACATCTCAAAGAATCCAATCATGCACTCCAGAACTAAACACATCGATATCCGACATCATTTTCTACGGGATCATGTACTTAAAGGTAATGTTGAGGTAACATTTGTTGATACACACAATCAATTGGCCGATATATTTACAAAACCGTTACCTAAAGACTCATTTTATAAAATCCGAAGAGAACTTGGTATTTTGAGTGAAAATGATCTTTAACCATTGCATGATATACATATTTTGCCATATCTCTTATGTCTTATTGATTATTGCTTTTTGATATATGAATTTATGTATTACATGATGTAATCTTCATAAAAAACTGAGTTTTTAAGCAAAATTGTGCTTATGTAGTCGAATACAAATGTCTGTATTCGAATACAAACTTTCCCAGATTTCCTGTATTCGAATACAAAGGATGTGTAGTCGAATACACGTTCCCAGAAAAATGTGTATTCGAATACAAGAAGGTGTAGTCGAATACACCTTCGCGTTTTTGCCCAGATATAAAAGCTGCTACACATAAGTTAGGGTTATTTCAGTTGGTATTCGAATACAGCCTCAGTTCCTTCTCTCATCTCTCTCAAACTCATCCATCCTCCTTCCACTTACTTACCCATTCACCCAACCTAAAAAAATCCATTACTCTTTACTTCCTTCTTGTCATCCCTCTTCAAATCTCTCACAACTCTCACATTTTCTCTAAAACCCACTTTCACCAAAAATACCCCTTCTCACCATGGATGCCCGCAAACGAGGACCACGCACCAAACATGCCGCAGTAGGTCCCTCACGAAAACGAACCAAGACTCCTAACATCACGGATCTGAGGGCAAACTGCTAGTCTCGCGCGTTAAGGGTAAAGTTATTCGTTTAAATACCAAAACCATTGGCGAAATTCTGAATATTCCTTTTAATGGTGAACAATTTTGTCCAAACAATTTATGTGAATGGGGTGATATTTCTAAGTATGATGCGTATGTCTCTCTCTGTCGGTTTGATCGCCGCACCATGGAACAAAAGAGAGCTCAGGCAGGTTCCAAATATGCCCAGCAACGGTATGGTGTGGGAAATCTTACTGTTGATTATCGGCTTTTACACTATTTCCTTAGCTACATTTTGGTTCCGAAGGCTGGAAATTACTCCCAAATTTCGGAGTTTGAACTGCAAATTATGAATTTCATGTTTGAAGGTCGTCAACTTAATTGGGCATTTTTTGTGAAATCTATCATGCTTGGATCTCGCGAAGCAATTGGCTTACCATATGCAAAGGAAGTTTCACGAATTTTGGAACACTTTGGTGTGGACTTTGCTGATGAGGTTATGTTTACTCCCACCAAAGAAAATCTGTTGGATTTAGGTGTCTTGCCTAGCATGAGGATCATATGGAATGATGAGCTTGAAGCCTTTGTGCATAAAGGTGATCATGGTCAACCATCTGATGATGCACCGGAGGACAATGCTGGACCCTCAAACGCGGCTGCTCAAGGAGATGACGATGGCGAGGACACTGCATCTGATGATGATTATATCTCCAATCAAATGATCATGACTCGCCTTGATTCTTTCCAAACCTTCTTCCAAACTCAATTCGACAAGTTGACCACCTCTATCGACACTCGCTTCACCACTATTGAAACTACTATTGCTCGCAATCATGACGCACTATCTCAAGACATTAGTCAATTATCCGACAAACTTGATCATTTCCACATTCCGTCAGAATTTGATTAAGTCTTTAATTTTGTACTTTTTGCATTCTGTGTTACTGTAATATTTGCTTTATGAATTCCTTTGTCGTTTTAATTCTGGTGTATTTTGTATTACTCGTTTCGGGACTTATTATGTATTCACTTCTATGATACTCTAACTTAATTTCCATTTCTGCTATTCTTGTTCCCTTATATTCCTTTTGTGTATGATTTTGCTCGCAACGTGTATGTCTCTTTTTCTTTTCTATTCTTCTTCTTTTTGATCATGTCAAAAGGGGGAGAAAATTTGGTGTTGTTGTTGCATTTCAAACCTTGTAGGCACTCAAAAACAATTTTCAAATCATCACATACAACGGGGGAGTATGCACCTATTACTAGGGAGCAAAGATTTCAACATCAAACTCTCTTCACAACAACATTTTGTCATAATCAAAAAGGGGGAGAATGTAAACTACATATTTTTGATGACGACAAGACCACCAACTATGGACAATGCAGCAAGATCAAAAAGAAGATCAAACCATCTTGAATAAGCTTCCAAATCCAAATAATAAATGATTAAATGTAAAGGTATATGATACAAATCAATAGTTCAAATACATGAGAACAATTCATATTTACATATGCATTTAACATGTTTTCGAAAATCAAAAACAACATTAACAAATCATTTAAAATCATATTTTGACAATTTGCATAAGTGTATTCGAATACACCATGTTGTATTCGAATACAACTTAAGTCAGAGGCAACACGTTAAAGAGTGTATTCGACTACACCTATCTGTAGTCGACTACAAGCTAAGTCAGTGGCCAAGTGTATCCGACTACACCCATCTGTAGTCGACTACAAGCTAAGTCAGTGGCCAAGTGTATTCGACTACACCCATATGTAGTCGAATACAAGTTAAGTCAGAGGCTAAAATAAATTAATCTGTATTCGACTACACTGATGTGTATTCGAATACAAGATGTAAAATTTGAATTTTTTGAACGTTACAAAGACGTGTATTCGAATACACATATACTGTATTCGAATACACCTGGAAACATTACAATTTTTCAGATCTGGAATGCCTCTAGAACATTGTAATTTTTCATCAAACCTCTTGGATCAATGGCCACGAATCTGAAAGGATGTTTTATGGAGTATAAATACCCCATAACTTCAGATCAAAAATTAACCATCCTTGAATTAATTCATAAAACAACTTTGAACAAAATTCTGATTTTTCTAAGTACTTGCATTAGATTTTCATATCATTCTAAAAAGTTCTCAAGTACTTGAATTACTATTGAGTTGTTTATCAATATACCACATCTTAGATTTATTCAAACCTTATTGTATCATTTGTACAAGTAAGATAGTGGTGTGCTATCTTAGAAAGAATTGTTAGAAGTTTTGTAGCAAGAATCCCAGGGTGGGAATTGTACATTTTCTGACAAGTAGTTGATTAATCTCTTGTGGTGTGCAAGAGGACTGGACGTACCCTTGGTTATAAGGGGAACCAGGATAAATCTTATCGTGTTCATTTACTTACTGCACTTGTTATTAAGCCTTGTTCTTAAACTCAGAAAATCTGATTACCATATCACTAAAAACAAGAAAATTTACTAACACCTAATTCACCCCCCCCTCTTAGGCGTACTTCTATACTAACAATTGGCATCAGAGCAGGTTAAGGTAACTTATTCCTCGATCAATTACTCATGGCTTCCGCACAACCTGTCTTTAGAGATGGTGGTAGCAGTACCAAGCCACCATGTTTTGTTGGAGAGCACTACGATTTTTGGAAAATCCGTATGCAAGCATATCTCGAAGCACAAGGAGATGACATATGGGATGCCGTTGAAATGGGAATCTTTCAAAGGGAAGTTTTTCGACAAATACTTCCCGATGAGTACCAGGACTAGACTGGGTGATGATTTCCTGAAACTACATCAGGGGAACATGACAGTGGGCGAATATGCTACTAAATTTGAATCACTATCAAGGCATTTCAGATTTTTCCGTGAAGAGATTGACGAGCCATTCTTATGTCATCGTTTCAACGACGGACTAAAGTATGAGATTCAAGACTTTGTCTTACCCTTGGGAATTCAACGTTTCCAAGTTCTTGTGGAAAAATGTAGAGAAGTTGAGGATATGAAGAATAAGAGAGCTAGCCGAGGAGGGAATTTTAACTCGGGAGGACCTAGTCGGGTGAAGTATCAGAACAAGGGAAAACAAGTTGCCAAACATTATAATCGACCATGTGATAACAACGGGGGACTGAATAACCCAGGGAACCAAGACTTTGGGAGACAAGTGGGACAAGGTATACGATGTTTCCAATGTGGAGAAGAGGGACATTATGCTTATGCTTGTACCTTTAACAGTACTACTTGCTACAATTGCCATAAACCAGGGCACTTGGCAAATAATTGCAAGGCTCCGAAGGTGGAACCAACGGTGAATGCAGCTAGGATTACTATTCCTACTGCTGGAGGACATGTTTATTGCGTTGGCGCTGAAGTTGGAAATTTATCTAGCAATCTGATTCAATATGACTGTGCGATTACAGGTAACCCCCTAACTACACTTTCTGATTCGGGGGCAACCCATTCCTTCATTACTATGGATTGTGTAAATCGTTTGAAGTTGTCTGTGTCTGCTTTACTGCTAAGACTTTGACAGTAAATTATGCATGTTTACATTGTCAAATAACTATTCAGAATAGGGACTTCTCGATTAATCTGATTTGTTTACCTCTACAATAACCCAAGATCATTCTTGGTATGGATGGGAAGCCCTATCATTAGGTAATGATACATTGTACTCAATATGTCGGTGTCATACTTAGTGTTTAGGTTTGGTACTAGATGGATGTTTCGTACAAGGTGGAACATCAGCGACCTGCTGGGGTGTTGCAACCTTTAGAGATTACACGGAGTACCATCGAGTATTGTATCAGACCGTGATCTGAAGTTCACATCACATTTTCGGGAGCATTGCACGAAGCATTCGGAACGAAGCTATGATTGAGTTCACCTACAACAAATAGTTTCCACGCAAGTATTGGAATGGCTCCAGATGAGACTTTATATGGGCGCAAGTGTCAAACGCCCTTGTGTTGGTATAAGGACGGTGAAAATATGATCGTCGGACCAGAGATGGTGCAACAGACTACAACTAAGGTAAGGAAAATCAAGGAGAAAATGAAGACTTCACAAGATCGTCAGAAGAGTTACGCGGACAAGCGTCACAGTCACACCTACTACTGGAGTAGGTAGAGCCTTGAAATCGAAGAAGTTGACTCCGAAATTCATTGGACCATATCAGATTTCTGCACGAATTGGGCCTGTTGCTTATCGGATTGCATTGCCTCCGATACTGTCCAACATTCATGACGTGTTTCATGTATCACAGTTGAGGAAATATCTTGCAGATCCATCTCATGTGATCGAACCAGACACAATCCAACTGAAGGATAACTTGACATTCGAAGTACCACCTGTGAGAATTGAGGACAGGAAGATTAAGCGATTGAGGACCAAGGATGTTTCGTTGGTCAAGGTGATTTGGAACCCAATTACTGGAGATGCGACTTGGGAATTGGAGAGCAAGATGAGAGAACAACACCCAGAGCTATTTATCGACGCATAGTTTCGAGGACGAAACTAATTTTAGGGGGGGAGTAATGTAAGACCCATAATTTTAAAGTACACTTTATGTATTTTATATGTTTTGGATTTTGGCTCGGAGGCTTTTTAGCCAAAGTTAATAATATTATGGAGTTTATAGGAACAGAAAGTTATTTTGACACCGTTTAGAATTACTCGTCGATAAATAAATTAAATTAAGTGCGATGAATCCTTTACGAAGAATTTTATGCGTTACGGGTGAAATGGTAATTTAACAAATATCTAGATATTTTGAGATATTTGTTAAGTTATATTTAATATATATATATGTTTGCTTTGAGAGAATAGAAAGAAAGGAAATTAGAAGGAAGGAAAAGGAAAAGAAAAGGTTATATAAAGGAAAGAAGGAAATAGAAAGGAAGGAAAAACAAAGAAAGGAAAAAGGAAGGAAGGAAAATCTGATTTTCCATCTTCTTCCTCTGCCAACCGCGGCCATTTCTCCCTCCTTCTCCCGTTTTCATTTTCGTCGCTTTCTTTTCTTCAAAACTAGTAACCCAAGGTTGGGTGAGTGTTAGAACAAGGATTTCGCAACTCCACTCTTCCTCTTTGATTCGAAAACGAAGAAAAACGGTATTAGGGATTCAAACACAAACCTCCCCGTTTCACCTAGATCTAAACGTCGTTTCAATAAGTGACAGAAGGGAAGGATGCTCACCTCCGTGCTACGATGCTAGTGGACCAATTTTGGAAGCGGCGTTGCGAGCTGAAAATTTACCGGATTTACTCACGGTGCGGTATTCGCACGTTAGAGCTAACGCGAAGGTAAGGGCTCCTTCCAAACTTTTAGTTTGCATCTAGGGCCTTATCTGTGGTTGTGTGGAAACGAATTTTGTTAGGATTGGAGTATTGTTTTGGGAAAAATGAATTTACCTCACGTTTGTAAGATTTTGAGTAAATGAAATTTATTATGTTGATGTGTGTTCATCGTATTTGGCGTGTGCATACTTGATGTTTGTTGATTGATGTGTTTTGGTGTGAATTATGGATTGAATGTGAGAATTTGTTTGAGTTTGTTTTGTGTGGAATTTGAAAACCATTAAGTTAAATGAGTATTAAGAATGGGGAATCTCTTAATGTCTTGTTTACTTAATGTGCGTTTGTTTTGAAAATCGTTTAAGTTAACTGGGCGTTAAGAATGGGGAATCTCTTAATGTCTCGGTTACTTAATATTTGTTTTTGAAAATCGTTTAAGTTAACTGGGCGTTAAGAATGGGGAATCTCTTAATGTCTCGGTTACTTAATATTTGTTTTTGAAAATCGTTTAAGTTAACTGGGCGTTAAGAATGGGGAATCTCTTAATGTCTCGGTTACTTAATGTTTGTTTTTGAAAATCATTTAGTAAATGAGTATTAAGAATGGGGAATCTCTTAATGTCTTGTTTACTGAATATTTTGTTTTAAAAATCGTTTAAGTTAACTGGGCGTTAAGAATGGGGAATCTCTTAATGT
>NW_027334102.1:0-686 GCF_000331145.2 Cicer arietinum
CCAATTAGGATTTTTAACCAATCTTGTGCATCCAATGAGTTCATTTGTGTCATTGGATGAACATTTAGGTCATTTTCGTCCTCCCTAGGCTTATGCTTGTCCAATTAGGGTTTTTAACAAATCTTGTGCATCCAATAGGTGTGTATGTGTCATTGGATGAACATCTAGGTCATTTTCGTCCTTTCTTGGGTCATTCTTGTCCGATTAGGATTTTTAACCAATCTTGTGCATCAAATGAGTTCATTTGTGTCATTCGATGAGCATTTAGGTCATTTTCATCCTCCCTTGGTTTATTCTATTCCAACTAGGGTTATTAACCAAACTTGTGCATCCAATAGGTGTGTTTGTGTCATTGGATGAACATCTAGGTCATTTTCGTCCTTCCTTGGCTCATTCTTGTCCAATTAGGATTTTTAACCAATCTTGTGCATCCAATGAGTTCATTTGTGTCATTGGATGAACATTTAGGTCATTTTCGTCCTCCCTAGGCTTATTCTTGTCCAATTAGGGTTTTTAACAAATCTTGTGCATCCAATAGGTGTGTTTGTGTCATTGGATAAACATCTAGGTCATTTTCGTCCTTCCTTGGCTCATTCTTGTCCAATTTGGGTTTATAATTAATATTGTGCATCCAATAAGTTCATTTGTGTCATTGGATGAGCATTTAGGTCATTTTCATCCTCCCT
>NW_027334103.1:0-282 GCF_000331145.2 Cicer arietinum
TAATGCCAGGGTTGACGACAATTACCTAAATGTTCATCCAATGACACAAATGAACTTATTGAACGCACAAGATTGATTAAAAACCCTAATTGGACAAGAAAAAACCTAAGGAGGACGAAAATGACCTAAATGTTCATTCAATGACACAAACACACCTATTAGATGCACAAGATTAGTTAAAAACCGGAATTTGACAGGAATAAGCCTAGGGTTGACGAAAATGACCTAAATGTTAATCCGATGACACAAATGAACTTATTGCATGCACAAGATTGGTTACAA
>NW_027334103.1:1277-2289 GCF_000331145.2 Cicer arietinum
GATGCACAAGATTGGTTAAAAACCCTAATTGCACAAGAATAAGCCTAGGGAGGACCAAAATGACCTACATGTTCATCCAATTACACAAATAAATTTATTGGATGCACAAGATTGGTTAAGAACCCTAATTGGACAATAATAAGCCTAGGGAGGACGAAAATGACCTAACTGTTCATCCAATGACACAAATGAACTTATAGCATGCTCAAGATTTGTAAAAAACCCTAATTGGACAAGAATAAGTCTAGGGAGGACGAAAATGACCTAAATGTTCTTGCAATGACACAAACACACCTATTGGATTCACAAGATTGGTTAAAAACCCTAATTGGACAAGAATAAGGCTAGGGTTGACGAAAATGACCTAAATGGTAATCCAATGACACCAATGAACTTATGTTCTTGCAATGACACAAACACACCTATTGGATTCACAAGATTGGTTAAAAACCCTAATTGGACAAGAATAAGGCTAGGGTTGACGAAAATGACCTAAATGGTAATCCAATGACACCAATGAACTTAATGAATGCACAAGATTGATTTAAAACCCTAATTGGACTAGAATAAACCTAGGGAGGCAGAAATTACCTAAATGTTCATCCAATGACACAAATGAACTTATTGGATGCACAAGATTGGTTAAAAACCCTAATTGGACAAGAATAATGCCAGGGTTGACGACAATTACCTAAATGTTCATCCAATGACACAAATGAACTTATTGGATGCACAAGATTGGTTAAAAACCCTAATTGGACAAGAATAATGCCAGGGTTGACGACAATTACCTAAATGTTCATCCAATGACACAAATGAACTTATTGGATGCACAAGATTGGTTAAAAACCCTAATTGGACAAGAATACAGAGGACGAAAATGACCTAAATGTTCATCCTATGACACAAATAAACTTATTGGATGCTCAAGATTGGTTGAAACACCTATTTGCAAAAGAATAAGTCTAGGGAGGACGAAAATGACCTAAATGTTCATCCAATGACACAAACA
>NW_027334104.1:0-852 GCF_000331145.2 Cicer arietinum
ATGCACAAGATTGGTTAAAAACACTAATTGGACTAGAATAAACCTAGGAAGGACGAAAATGACTTAAATGTTCATCCAATGACATAAATGAATTTATTGGATACACAAGATTGGTTAAAAACCCTAATTGGACAAGAATAAGCCTAGGGAGGACGAAAATCACCTAAATGTTCATCCAATGACACAAAGGAACTTATTGGATGCACAAGATTGGTTAAAAACCCTAATTGGACAACAATAAGCCATGGGAGGACGAAATTGACATAAATGTTCATCCAATGACACAAACACACCTATTGGATGCACAAGATTGGTTACAAACCCTAATTGAACTAGAATAAACCTAGGGAGGACGAAAATGACCTAAATGTTCATCCAATGACAAAAATGAATTTATTGGATACACAAGATTGGTTAAAAACCCTAATTGAACTAGAATAAACCTAGGGAGGACGAAAATGACCTAAATGTTCATCCAATGACAAAAATGAATTTATTGGATACACAAGATTGGTTAAAAACCCTAATTGAACTAGAATAAACCTAGGGAGGACGAAAATGACCTAAATGTTCATCCAATGACAAAAATGAATTTATTGGATACACAAGATTGGTTAAAAACCCTAATTGGACTAGAATATACCTACGGAGGACGAAAATCAACTAAATGTTTATCCAATGACACAAACACGCTTATTGGATGCACAAGATTATTTAAAAACCCTAATTGGACTAGAATAAACCTAGGGAGGACGAAAATGACCTAAATGTTCATCCAATCACACAAACACAATTATTGGATGCACAAGATTGGTTTAAAACCATAGTTGGACTAGAATAAGCCTAGGGAGG
>NW_027334104.1:1626-3397 GCF_000331145.2 Cicer arietinum
AACCGTAATTGGACTAGGATAAACCTAGGAAGGACGAAAATGACCTAAATGTTCATCCAATGACAAAAATGAACTTATTGGATGCACAAGATTGGTTAAAAACCCTAATCAGACTAGAATAAATCTAGGGAAGACGAAAATCACCTAAATGTTTATCCAATGACACAAACACGCCTATTGGATGCACAAGATTAGTTAAAAACCCTAATTGGACTAGAATACACCTAGGGAGGACGAAAATGACCTAAATGTTCATCCAATGACAGAAACACACCTATTGGATGCACAAGATTGGTTAAAAACCATAATTGGACAAGAATAAGCCTAGGGAGGACGAAAATGACCTAAATGTTCATCCAATGACAGAAACACACCTATTGGATGCACAAGATTGGTTAAAAACCATAATTGGACAAGAATAAGCCTAGGGAGGACGAAAATGACCTAAATGTTCATCCAATGACAGAAACACACCTATTGGATGCACAAGATTGGTTAAAAACCATAATTGGACAAGAATAAGCCTAGGGAGGACGAAAATGACCTAAATGTTCATCCAATGACAGAAACACACCTATTGGATGCACAAGATTGGTTAAAAACCATAATTGGACAAGAATAAGCCTAGGGAGGACGAAAATGACCTAAATGTTCATCCAATGACACAAACACACCTATTGGATGCACAAGATTGGTTAAAAACCGTAATTGGTCTAGGAAAAACCTAGGAAGGACGAAAATCACCTAAATGTTCATCCAATGTCAAAAATGAACTTATTGGATGCACAAGATTGGTTAAAAACCATAATTGGACAAGAATAAGCAAAGGAAGGACGAAAATGGCCTAAATGTTCAACCAATGACACAAAGACACCTATTGGATACACAAGATTGGTTAAAAACCCTAATTGGACAAGAATAAGCCTAGGGAGGACGAAAATGACCTAAATATTCATCCAATGACGCAAACAAACCTATTGGACGCACAAGATTGGTTAAAAACCCTAATTTGAATAGGATAACCCTAGGGAGGACGAATGAACTTATTGGATGCACAAGATTGGTTAAAAACCATAATTGGACAAGAATAAGCAAAGGAAGGACGAAAATGGCCTAAATGTTCAACCAATGACACAAAGACACCTATTGGATTCACAAGATTGGTAAAAAACCCTAATTGGACTAGAATAAACCTAGGGAGGACGAAAATGACTTAAATGTTCATCCAACGACACAAACACAACTATTGGATGCACAACATTGGTTTAAAACCATAGTTGGACTAGAATAAGCCTAGGGAGGACGAATGAACTTATTGGATGCACAAGATTGGTTAAAAACTGTAATTGGACTAGGATAAACCTAGGAAGGACGAAAATCACCTAAATGTTCATCCAATGACACAAATGAAGTTATTGGATGCACAAGATTGGTTAAAAACTGTAATTGGACTAGGATAAACCTAGGAAGGACGAAAATGACCTAAATGTTCATCCAATGACACAAACAAACCTATTGGATTCACAAGATTGGTAAAAAACCCTAATTGGACTAGAATAAACCTAGGGAGGACGAAAATCACCTAAATGTTTATCCAATGACACAAACACGCCTAGTAATGCACAAGATTAGTTAAAAACCCTAATTGGACTAGAATAAACCTAGGGAGGACGAAAATGACTTAAATGTTCATCCAACGACACAAACACAACTATTGGATGCACAACATTGGTTTAAAACCATAGTTGGACTAGAATAAGCCTAGGGAGGA
>NW_027334104.1:3659-4719 GCF_000331145.2 Cicer arietinum
TAAAAACCCTAATTGGACTAGAATATACCTACGGAGGACGAAAATCACCTAAATGTTTATCCAATGACACAAACACGCCTATTGGATGCACAAGATTAGTTAAAAACCCTAATTGGACAAGAATAAACCTAGGGAGGACGAAAATGACCTAAATGTTCATCCAATGACACAAACACAACTATTGATGCACAACATTGTTTTAAAACCATAGTTGGACTAGAATAAGCCTAGGGAGGAAGAAAATCACCTAAATGTTCATTCAATGTCAAAAATGAACTTATTGGATGCACAAGATTAGTTAAAAACGCTAATTGGACAAGAATAAGCCAAGGAAGGACGAAAATGACCTAAATGTTCATCCAATGACATAAACACACCTATTGGATGCACAAGATTGGTTACAAACCCTAATTGGACTTGGATAAACCTATGGAGGACGAAAACGACCTAAATGTTCATCCAATGACACAAATGAACTTATAGGATACACAAGATTGGTTAAAAACCCTAAATTTACAAGAATAAGTCAAGGGAGGACGAAAATGACCTAAATGTTCATCCAATGACACAAACACACCTATTGGATGCACAAGATTGGGTTAAAACCATAGTTGGACAAGAATAAGTCTAGAGAGGATGAAAATGACCTAGATGTTCATCCAATGACATAAATGAATTTATTGGATACACAAGATTGGTTAAAAACCCTAATTGGACAAGAATAAGCCAAGGGAGGACGAAAATGACCTAAATGTTCATCCAATGACACAAACACACCTATTGGATGAACAAGATTTGTTAAAAACCCTAATTGGACTAGAATAAGCCTAGGGACGACGAAAGTCACCTAAATGTTCATCCAATGACACAAATGAACTTATTGGATGCACAAGATAGGTTAAAAACCCTAATTGGACAACAATAAGCCAAGGGAGGACGAAAATGACATAAATGTTCATCCAATGACACAAACAAACCTATTGGATGCACAAGATTGGTTAAAAACCCTAATTGGACTAGAATAAACCTAGGGAGGACGAAAATCACCTAAATGTTCATC
>NW_027334104.1:4983-5248 GCF_000331145.2 Cicer arietinum
AAAAACCCTAATTGGACTTGGATAAACCTATGGAGGACGAAAATGACCTAAATGTTCATCCAATGACACAAACACACCTATTGGATGCACAAGATTGGGTTAAAACCATAGTTGGACAAGAATAAGTCTAGAGAGGATGAAAATGACCTAGATGTTCATCCAATGACATAAATGAAGTTATTGGATACACAAGATTGGTTAAAAACCCTAATTGGACAAGAATAAGCCAAGGGAGGACGAAAATGACCTAAATGTTCATCCAATG
>NW_027334104.1:6121-8535 GCF_000331145.2 Cicer arietinum
TAAAAACCCTAATTGGACAAGAATAAGCCAAGGGAGGACGAAAATGACCTAAATGTTCATCCAATGACAAAAATGAATTTATTGGATACACAAGATTGGTTAAAAACCCTAATTGGACAACAAAAAGCCAAGGGAAACAAAAATGACCTAAATGTTTATCCAATGACACAAACAAACCTATTGGATGCACAAGATTGGTTAAAAACTGTAATTGGACTAGGATAAACCTAGGAAGGACGAAAACGACCTAAATGTTCATCCAATGACATAAACACACCTATTGGATGCACAAGATTGGTTAAAAACTGTAATTGGACTAGGATAAACCTAGGAAGGACGAAAACGACCTAAATGTTCATCCAATGACATAAACACACCTATTGGATGCACAAGATTGGTTAAAAACTGTAATTGGACTAGGATAAACCTAGGAAGGACGAAAACGACCTAAATGTTCATCCAATGACATAAACACACCTATTGGATGCACAAGATTGGTTAAAAACTGTAATTGGACTAGGATAAACCTAGGAAGGACGAAAACGACCTAAATGTTCATCCAATGACATAAACACACCTATTGGATGCACAAGATTGGTTAAAAACTGTAATTGGACTAGGATAAACCTAGGAAGGACGAAAACGACCTAAATGTTCATCCAATGACATAAACACACCTATTGGATGCACAAGATTGGTTAAAAACTGTAATTGGACTAGGATAAACCTAGGAAGGACGAAAACGACCTAAATGTTCATCCAATGACATAAACACACCTATTGGATGCACAAGATTGGTTAAAAACTGTAATTGGACTAGGATAAACCTAGGAAGGACGAAAACGACCTAAATGTTCATCCAATGACATAAACACACCTATTGGATGCACAAGATTGGTTAAAAACTGTAATTGGACTAGGATAAACCTAGGAAGGACGAAAACGACCTAAATGTTCATCCAATGACATAAACACACCTATTGGATGCACAAGATTGGTTAAAAACTGTAATTGGACTAGGATAAACCTAGGAAGGACGAAAACGACCTAAATGTTCATCCAATGACATAAACACACCTATTGGATGCACAAGATTGGTTAAAAACTGTAATTGGACTAGGATAAACCTAGGAAGGACGAAAACGACCTAAATGTTCATCCAATGACATAAACACACCTATTGGATGCACAAGATTGGTTAAAAACTGTAATTGGACTAGGATAAACCTAGGAAGGACGAAAACGACCTAAATGTTCATCCAATGACACAAACACGCCAATTGGATGCACAAGATTGGTTAAAAACCCTAATTGGACAAGAACAAGCCAAGGGAAACGAAAATGACCTAAATGTTTATCCAATGACACAAACAAACCTATTGGAGGCACAAGATTGGTTAAAAACCCTAATTGGACTAGAATATACCTACGGAGGACGAAAATCACCTAAATGTTTATCCAATGACACAAACACGCCTATTGGATGCACAAGATTGGTTATAAACCGTAATTGGACAAGAATAAGCCTAGGGAGGACGGAAATGACCTAAATGTTTATCCAATGACATAATCACACCTATTGAATGCACAAGATTGGTTACAAACCCTAATTGGACTTGGATAAACCTATGGAGGACGAAAATGACCTAAATGTTCATCCAATGACAGAAACACGGCTATTGGATGCACAAGATTAGTTAAAAACCCTAATTGGACAAGAATAAGCCAAGGAAGGACGAAAATGACCTAAATGTTCATCCAATGACAGAAACACGGCTATTGGATGCACAAGATTGGTTAAAAACCGTAATTGGACAAGAATAAGCCTAGGGAGGACGGAAATGACCTAAATGTTCATCCAATGACATAAACACACCTATTGGATGCACAAGATCTGTTACAAACCCTAATTGGACTTGGATAAACCTATGGAGGACGAAAATGACCTAAATGTTCATCCAATGACATAAATGAATTTATTGGATACACAAGATTGGTTAAAAACCCTAATTGGACAAGAATAAGCCAAGGGAGGACGAAAATGACCTAAATGTTCATCCAATGACATAAATGAATTTATTGGATACACAAGATTGGTTAAAAACCCTAATTGGACAAGAATAAGCCAAGGGAGGACGAAAATGACCTAAATGTTCATCCAATGACATAAACACACCTATTGGATGCACAAGATTGGGTTAAAACCATAGTTGGACAAGAATAAGTCTAGAGAGGATGAAAATGACCTAGATGTTCATCCAATGACATAAATGAATTTATTGGATACACAAGATTGGTTAAAAACCCTAATTTGGCAAGAATAAGCCAAGGGAAACGAAAATGACCTAAAAGTTTATCCAATGACACAAACAAACCTATTGGATGCACAAGATTGGTTAAAAACCCTAATTGGA
>NW_027334105.1:0-1291 GCF_000331145.2 Cicer arietinum
GCATCCAATAGATGGGTTTGTGTCATTGGATGAACATTTAAGTAATTTTCGTCCTTCCTATGATTATTCTAGTCAATTAGGGTTTTTAACAAATCTTTTGCATCCAATAAGTGTGTTTGTGTCATTGGATGAACATTTAGGTCATTTTCGTCCTACCTAGACTTATTCTTGTCCAACTAGGGTTTTTAACCAATGTTGTGCATCCAATAGATGTGTTTGTGTCATTGGATGCACATTTAGATTATTTTCGTCCTTCCTAAACTTATTCTTGTCCAACAAGGCTTTTTAACCAATCTTGTGCATCCAATAGGTGTGTTTGTGCCATTGGATAAACATTTAGGTCATTTTCGTCCTCCCTAGGTTTATTCTAGTCCAATTAGGGTTTTTAATCAATCTTGTGCATACCATAGCTGTGTTTGTGTCATAGGATGAAAATTTAGGCCAATTTCTTTATTCCTTGGCTTATTCTTGTCCAATTAGGGTTTTTAACCAATCTTGTGCATCCAATAAGTGTGTTTCTGTCATTGGATGAAAATTTAGGTCATTTTCGTCGTCCATAGGTTTATTCTTGTCCAACTTGGGTTTTTAACCAATCTTGTGCATTCAATAGACTTGTTTGTGTCATTGGATGCACATTTAGTTCATTTTCGTCCTTCCTAAACCTATTTTTGACCAACTAGGGGTTTTAACCAATCTTGTGCATCCAATAGGTGTGTTTGTGTCATTGGATGAACATTTAGGTCCTTTTCGTCCACCCTAGCTTTATTCTAGTCCAATTAGGGTTTTTAACCAATCTTGTGCATCCAATAGTTGTTTTTGTGTCATTCGATGAACGTTTCGGTCATTTTCGTCCTACCGAAACTTATTCTTGTCCAACTAGGGTTTTTAACTAATGTTGGTCATTCAATAAGTTCGTTTGTGTCATTTGATGAACATTTAGGTCTTTTTCGTCTTCCCTAGATTTATTCTAGTCCAATTTGGGTTTTTCACCAATCTTGTGTCTCCAATAGGTGTGTTTGTATCATTGGATGAACATTTAGGTCATCTTCGTCCTACCATGACTTATTCTTGTCCAACTAGATTTTTTACCAATCTTGTGCATCCAACAGGTGTGTTTGTGTCATTGGATGAACATTTTTGTCATTTTCCTCCTCCCTAGATTTATTCTTAACCAAATAGGGTTTTTAACCAATCTTGTGCATCTAATAGCTGTGTTTGTGTCATTGGGTGAACATTTAGGTCATTTTAGTCATTCCTTGGCTTATTCTTGTCTAATTAAGGTTTTTAACCA
>NW_027334106.1:0-2955 GCF_000331145.2 Cicer arietinum
GGCCGAGTGGGTCGAATGTCGATTCTGTGTTACGATGTCAGTCGTGTCAAAAGTGAACACAAATGAAAAAGATGGTTAAGATTAGACTTACATTGAGAATAGACGACACTGAAAGTGAGGCTGAGAGACAGGAGTGAGACGGTTAGAGTGGGGCTGAGAGATGAGCGGACGATAGTAAGAGTGAGGCTGAGAGACGAGAGCGAGGGTGAGGCCACAAGAGTGAGAGTAAGATTAAAAAATTTAATTTTACAAATCAGATAATGTAGCATCGACCAATCCGACGCTATCATAGTGCTAAAATAAAAAAATAAACTAGTGCCTGTTATATTTTACTTAGCGTCGGCTAATCCGACGCTAATTATTAATAAAATAAAATAAAATATTTGTCCTACTAGCGTGCGCTTGGCCGACCTAAATAAAACAACCAAAATAAGTTTTTCTAGTAGTGCAACATAGATAAAGCTTATGGATTATGCTACGGAACTCCGCTTATCATCACAAAAATCACCATGATTCAAATATTACATAAAGTTTAGTTTATAAATTATTCTATAATTTTGTGTTTATTTTATATGATTGTTGTACTCTTTTGTATTACACACAATAACTTATATTGTTATATTGTTTTTTTATAGATCCATATAACAGTTTATTTTTAACTCATGTGCATTACACGAGTGCACATTTAATATACAGTAAAGGTTAATATTTTTAATAAGAACTTTGGGGACAGTCTTATGTTATATATGTAACTCAACTTTGTATTAATTCAATATGCAATTTTAATTTGTGCATAGCATGAATTCAAGTTTTAGTCTATATAAAAATAATATTAATTATAGATTTTTTTTTCTTTGATAATTTAGTATTTCATTGTTACACAATATTATTTATAATAATTATGGTTATAATCAAAATACAAATTATTGTAGTTGAAATGAAACAAAAAAAAAAAATATCATAAGCCTTCTAATTAATTAATGTTTAAACTTATAATTCAATATTGTATGGCACAGCAGTGAAAGGCAACCAAGTGCTGGCATTAAGCCACGATTGAGCAGTGAATCTAATAGCTTCATCTTTGGTAATGACATCTTTTGTCCATTTAATTCTTGTTGTAGCATTGACACCATATCCAATGTTGTCAAACTGAGCGAAGTAAGAGTTTTCAGTGTTTGTTTCATTAATTTTCGATATCATATATCTATCTCGTTGAATAAAATAATCAAAATAAGTGTTAATGAATCCACCTCTCAAAAAGCCATCTATGGCCTTGCCAAGTAAGTCTTCACTGTAAATCGATAAGGATATAGCTCAATGATTGACATGATGGAACAGTTTTGGAGAACTATTCGAGTGTGTGTGTCCTTTTGAAATGAGTCATCTTCCACCACAACGTTTTCTTGTCCTTTAATTGGCTTCCTTACCAAGATCTTGGAATTCTGGATCAAGGTAGTACTGAACTGATCGAAGATAAAGGTAGTACCGAACTGATCAAGGTAGTTCCGAACTGATAAAATCAATGGTTCTATAAATCTCACAGTTACGATAGAATTGACAAAATCAATTATACCGAACTGATATTTCAAAAGAAATGGAGTTATACTTAACATCTTGTGTTACATATGCAAACCTAAGAATTAGACATTAAATTATGTCAACTTTAGTAAAAATATATATGTTTATGTGTATTTTAATTTGTTTATATTTGCGTGCCTTGCGATATTTATTGGAACATGTGTGATGAATGAGAATGCATGTGAGAAGAAAAAGAAGGAATGGCCTTAAAGAGATCATATTTGCTACTGATCCAAGAGAAAAATATAGGAAACTAGCTAGATGTGTGTCACCACACAGGTTCCTCTAATTCAATATTTATGGTAGAAGAATGTGAACCCCACACGACCCAAAGTTACGATAAAAGAAGCAACATGTCTATTTCAACTTTTGTCTTAAGGGAAAATATTATTTTCACTTTGCAAAATTAAAGTTTACTTTAATAATTAATAATGTTTTAGTATGTGTTTTAGGTTAATCGGTTTAATAATGTTTTAGTATGTATTTTAGGTTAATCAGTAAAATTTCGAAATTATAAAATTAAATATTATATTTTAGATTTAAATTCAATCTCGAAATTATGAGTGTGAATTTTTAATAATATTTATGTTTTTTTCTTTCACTTTTCCTTTTCATTTAAACAAATAGTGTTTGATAGAAGATTAGTTTTTGTTTTTTCAAGTGCTTGGCAAAAGATGATTTGCTCTAATAGTGAAACTTGTTAAAAATATACTATAAGTGTTTTTGATGTGACCGATCGATAAGTTAAACAATATTTGAGGATAACTCATCAATGAAAATTAGTAGATCGAAAAAGTTAGATCAGAGAACACAAGGGACACACCACTATCTAATGTCTTAATCAATCATGTATCTCACCAAAAAGAATCCACTAGACGAGGCCCAAAGAAAATTACTATGCATATGACCATCAAATTTTGGTTTGAAAAATAACTACTTCAATTTTTTTCATTGAAAACTTTTGGTTCAGAAAAAAGACTATTGAATTTTTCGACCATGAAATTTCTTATTTAGTTTTTTTAATATTATGTTTTTGGCTAAATATCACTAGTGGTCCCTTAACTTAATTTCAGTTAATATTTTAGTCATTTATCTTTTTTTTCTCTCCCGATTTGGTCATTTATTTTGATTTTAAGTGATAATTTGATATTTTATGTTTTAAAATGTCAACAATATTATCCTTATTTTTTGTAAAAATTCAAAAAATTCATAAAAAACTTCAAATAAAACTCATAAAATTAATTATCATCCTTAATATAATGTAATTTCATCAAATTCATAACTTAAATCTTTAAATAGATTCGTATTTTCATCTCCAACAACATCAAATAAAGAATGACAACTATGAGTTTATTTGAAGATTTGAGTTACGAATTT
>NW_027334107.1:0-1007 GCF_000331145.2 Cicer arietinum
ATCAGAAAATTGTTTCAATAAAAAGTGATCATGGAGGTGAATTCCAAAATGATCATTTTCAAACTTACTGTGAACAACATGGAATCAACCACATATATTCTGCCCCTAGGACACCACAGCAGAATGGGGTAGTGGAGAGGAAAAATAGATCCCTAGAAGAGTTAGCTAGGACCATGCTTAAGGACTCCAACCTACCTAAGTACTTTTGGGCAGATGCAATTAGTACAGCCACTCATATTGTGAATAGAGTACTGATTAGACCACTTCTTAAGAAAACACCCTATGAGCTTTACAAGGGTAGAAAACCAAACCTGTCTTACTTTAGAATCTTTGGTTGTAAGTGCTTTGTTTTGAACAATGGCAAAGAACACCTAGGAAAGTTTGACCCTAAGGCAGATGAAGGAATCTTTCTAGGATACTCCCAAACTAGTAAAGCCTATAGAATCTACAACAAAAGAACAAAAACCATAGAAGAGTCAGTTCATGTAAAGTTTGATGAATCTTTTACAGAAAACTTGAACAAAACTCCTTCTAAGGTTAATGATATTTTGGATGATGTTGTAGAATCTGAACCACTAGAACAACCTATAGCTGACCCTCCAACTAGTGCAGACCCTGTAGAACCTATAGAAACCTGTGAGTTGCCTAAGGAATGGAAGTTCAACAGAAACCACCCTTTAGACAACATTATAGGCGATATCTCTAAAGGTGTTGCAACTAGGAGAAGCCTTAGTCAGTTTTGTAACTTTACAGCCTTTGTATCTCAGATTGAACCTAAGAACATTAAGGAAGCCCTGTTAGATAGTGAGTGGATACTTGCTATGCAAGAGGAGTTAAACCAGTTTGAGAGAAACAAGGTGTGGAGTTTAGTACCTAGGCCAGAGGGTAAGCATGTCATAGAAACCAGATGGGTATTCAGAAACAAGTTGGATGAGAATGGTGTAATAACAAGGAACAAAGCTAGACTAGTAGCCAAGGGTTATAATCAAGAGGAGGGAATAGATTTT
>NW_027334108.1:0-334 GCF_000331145.2 Cicer arietinum
GTCCAATTAGGGTTTTTAATCAATCTTGTGCATCTAAAAGGTGTGTTTGTGTCATTGGATGAATATTTCGGTCATTTTCTTCCTCCCTGGGTTTATTCTTGTCCAATTAGGGTTTTTAACCAATCTTTTGCATCCAATAAGTTCATTTGTGTCATTGGATTAACATTTAGGTCATTTTCGTCATCCCTAGACTTCTTCTTGTCCAATTAGTGTTTTTAACAAATTTTGTGCATCCAATAGGTTTGTTTGTGTCATTGGATGACCAATTATGTCATTTTCGTCCTCCCAAGGCTTCTTCTTGTCCAATTAGGGTTTTTAATCAATCTTGTGCATC
>NW_027334108.1:1145-5832 GCF_000331145.2 Cicer arietinum
ATTTAGGTCATTTTCGTCCTCCCTAGGCTTATTCTTGTCCAATTAGGGTTTTTAACCAATCTTGTGCATCCAATAAGTTCATTTGTGTCATTGGATTCACATTTAGGTCATTTTCGTCATCCCTAGGCTTATTGTTGTCCAATTAGGGTTTTTAACAAATTTTGTGCATCCAATAGGTTTGTTTGTGTCATTGGATGAACATTTAGGTTATTTTCGTTCTCCCAAGGCTTATTCTTATCCAATTAGGGTTTTTAATCAATCTCGTGCATTCAATAGGTGTGTTTTTGTCATTGGATGAACATTTAGGTCATTTTCATCCTCGTTAGGCTTATTCTTGTCCAATTAGGGTTTTTTAATCAATCTTATGCATCCAATAGGTGTGTTTGTGTCATTGGATGAACATTTAGGTCATTTTCTTCATCCATAGGCTTATTCTTGTCCAATTAGGGTTTTTAACCAATCTTGTGGATCAAAAAAGCGTGTTTGTGTCAATGGATGAACATCAGGTCATTTTCGTCCTCCCTAGGCTTATTCTTGTCCAATTAGGTTTTTTTTACCAATCTTGTGCTTTCAATAAGTTCATTTGTGTCATCGGATTAACAGTTAGGTCATTTTCGTCATCCCTACGCTTATTCTTGTTACATTAGGGTTTTTAACCAATTTTTTGCATCCAATAGGTTTGTTTGTGTCATTGGATGAACATTTCGGTCATTTTCGTCCTCCTGAGGCTTATTCTTGTCCAATTAGGATTTATAATCAATCGTGTGCATCCAATAGGTGTGTTTGTGGCATTGGATGAACATTTAGGTCATTTTCTTCCTCCATAGGCTTAATCTTGTCCAATTATGGTTTTTAACGAATCTTGTGTATCCAATAGTTGTGTTTGTGTCATAGGATGACAATTTAGGTCGTTTTTGTCCTCCCAAGGCTTATTCTTGTCCGATTAGGGTTTTTAATCAATCTTGTGCATCCAAAAGGTATGTTTGTGTCATTGGATGAACATTTAGGTTATTTTCGTCCTCCCAAGGCTTATTCTTGTCCAATTAGGGTTTTTAACCAATCTTGTGCATCCAATAAGTTCATTTGTGTCATTGGATTAACATTTATGTCATTTTCGTCCTCCCTAGGCTTATTCTTTTCCAATTATGGTTTTTAACAAATTTTGTGCATCCAATAGGTTTGTTTGTGGCATTGGATGAACATTTAGGTCATTTTCGTCCTCCTAAGGCTTATTCTTGTCCAATTAGGGTTTTAAACGAATCTTGTGTATCTAATAGTTATGTTTGTGTCATAGGACGACAATTTAGGTCATTATCGTCCTCCCTAGGCTTATTCTTGTCCAATTAGGGTTTTAAATTAATCTAGTGCATCCAATATGTGTGTTTGTGTCATCGGATGAACATTTAGGTCATTTTTGTCCTCCCTAGGGGTATTCTTGTCCAATTACGGTTTTTAATCAATCTTGTGCATCACATAGGTGTGTTTGTGTCATTGGATGAACATTTATGTAATTTTCGTCCTCCGAAGGCTTATTCTTGTCCATTTAGGGTTTTTTTCTCAATCTTGTGCATCCAATAGGTGTGTTTGTGTCATTGGATGAACAATTAGGTCATTTCCTTCCTCCCTATGCGTATTCTTGTCCAATTAGGGTTTTTAAACAATCTTGTGCAACGAATAGGTGTGTTTGTGTCATTGGATGATCATTTAAGTCATTTTCGTCCTCCATAAGCTTATTCTTGTCCAATTAGGGTTTTTAACCAATCTTGTGCATCCAATAGTGTCATTGGATTAACATTTAGGTCATTTTCGTCATCCATAGGATTATTCTTGTCCAATTAAGGTTTTTAACAAATTTTGTGCATCCAATAGGTTTGTTTGTGTCATTGGATGAACCTTTAGGTCATTTTCGTCCTCCCAAGGATTATTCTTGTCCAATTAGGGTTTTAAATCATTCTTGTGCATCGAATAGGTGTGTTTGTGTCATTGGATTAAAATTTAGGTCATTTTTGTCCCCCCTAGGCTTCTTATGGTCCAATTAGGGTTTGTAATCAATCTTGTGCATCCAATAGGTGTGTTTGTGTCATTGGATGAACATTTCGATCATTTTCATCCTCCCTAGGCTTATTGTTGTCCAATTAGGGTTTTTAACCAATCTTGTGCTTCCAATAAGTTTATTTGTGTCATTGGATTAACATTTAGGTCATTTTTGTCATCCCTAGGCTTATTTGTGTCCAATTAGGGTTTTTAACCAATTTTGTGCATCCAATAGGTTTGTTTGTGTCATTGGATGAACATTTTTGTCATTTTCGTTCTCCCTAGGTTTATTCTTGTCCAATTAGGGTTTTTAATCAATCTTGTGCATCGAATAGGTGGGTTTTTGTCATTGGATGAACATTTAGGTCATTTTCGTCCTCCCAAGGCTTATTCTTGTCCAATTAGGGTTTTTAACCAATTTTGTGCATGTTATAGGTTTGTTTGTGTCATTGCATGGTCATTTAGGTTATTTTCTTCCTCAATAAGCTTATTCTTCTCCAACTAGGGATTTTAACGAATCTTGTGTATCCAATAGTTGTGTTTGTGTCATAGGACGACAATTTAGGTCATTTTCGTCCTCCCTAGGCTTATTCTTGTCCAATTAGGGTTTTTAATTAATCTAGTGCATCCAACAGGTGTGTTTGTGTCATCGGATGAATATTTTGGTCATTTTTGTCCTTCCTAGGCTTATTCTTGTCTAATTAGGGTTTTTAATCAATCTTGTGCATCCAATAGGTGTGTGTGTGTCATTGGATGAACATTTAGGTCATTTTCTTCCTCAATAAGCTTATTCTTGTCCAATTAGGGATTTTAGGGAATCTTGTGTATCCAATAGTTGTGTTTGTGTCATAGGATGACAATTTAGGTCATTTTCGTCCTCCCAAGGCTTATTCTTGTCCAATTAGGGTTTTTAATCAATCTTGTGCATCCAATAGGTTTGTTTGTGTCATTGGATGAACATTTAGGTCGTTTTCGTCATTCCTAGGCTTATTCTTGTCTAATTAGGGTTTTAAACAAATTTTGGGCATCCAATAGGTTTGTTTGTGTCATTGGATGAACATTTAGGTCATTTTCGTCATTCCTAGGCTTATTCTTGTCTAATTAGGGTTTTAAACAAATTTTGGGCATCCAATAGGTTTGTTTGTGTCATTGGATGAACATTTAGGTCGTTTTCGTCATTCCTAGGCTTATTCTTGTCTAATTAGGGTTTTAAACAAATTTTGGGCATCCAATAGGTTTGTTTGTGTCATTGGATGAACATTTAGGTCATTTTCGTCCTCCCTAGGCTTATTATTGTCCAATTCGGGTTTTTAATCAATCTTGTCATCCAATAGGCGTGTTTGTGTCAATGGATGAACATTTACGTCATTTTCTTCCTCCATAGGCTTATTCTTGTCCAATTAGGTTTTATAATCAATCTTGTGCATCCAAAAGGTGTGTTTGTGTCATTGGATGAACATTTAGGTCAATTTCGTCATCCCTAGGCTTATTCTTGTCCAATTAGGGTTTTTAACCAATATTGTGCATCCAATAAGTTCCTTTGTGTCATTGGATTAACATTTAGGTCATTTTCGTCCGCCCAAGGCTTATTCTTGTCCAATTAGGGTTTTTAACCAATATTGTGCATCCAATAAGTTCCTTTGTGTCATTGGATTAACATTTAGGTCATTTTCGTCCGCCCAAGGCTTATTCTTGTCCAATTAGGGTTTTTAACCAATATTGTGCATCCAATAAGTTCCTTTGTGTCATTGGATTAACATTTAGGTCATTTTCGTCCGCCCAAGGCTTATTCTTGTCCAATTAGGGTTTTTAATCAATCTTGTGCATCCAATAGGTGTGTGTGTGTCATTTGATGAACATTTAGGTCATTTTCTTCCTCAATAAGCTTATTCTTGTCCAATTAGCGATTTTAACGAATCTTGTGTATCCAATAGTTGTGTTTGTGTCATAGGATGACAATTTAGGTCATTTTCGTCCGCCCAAGGCTTATTCTTGTCCAATTAGGGTTTTTAATCAACCTTGTGCATCCAAAAGGTGTGTTTGTGTCATTGGATGACAATTTTGGTCATTTTCGTCCTCCCAAGGCTTATTCTTGTCCAATTAAGGTATTTAACCAATCTTGTGCATCCAATAGGTGTGTTTGTGTCATTGGATTAATATTTAGGTGCTTTTCGTCGTTCCTTAGGTTTATTCTAGTCCAATTAGGGTTTTTAACCAATTTTGTGCATCCAATAGGTTTGTTTGTGTCATTGAAAGAACATTTAGGTCATTTTCGTCCTCCCTAGGCTTATTCTTTTCCAATTATAGTTTTTAACCATTATTGTGCATCCAATAGGTTTGTTTTTGTAATTGGATTAACAGTTAGGTCATTTTCGTCCTCGCTAGGCTTATTCTAGTCCAATTAGGGTTTTTAACCAATCTTGTGCATCCAATAGGTGTGTTTGTGTCATTGGATGAACATTTAGGTTATTTTCGTCCTCCCTAGGCTTATTCTTGTCCAATTAGGGTTTTTAACCAATCTTGTGCATCCAATAAGTTCATTTGTGTCATTGGATTTACATTTAGGTAATTTTCGTCATTCCTAGGCTTTTTCTTGCCCAATTAGGGTTTTAAACAAATTTTGGGCATCCAATAGGTTTGTTTGTGTCATTGG
>NW_027334109.1:0-1109 GCF_000331145.2 Cicer arietinum
TTGTGTAATTGGATAAACATTTAGGTCATTTTCGTCCTCCTTAGGCTTATTCTTGTCCAATTATTGTTTTTAACGTATCTTGTGCATCCAATAAGTTCATTTGTGTCATTGGATGAACATTTAGGTCATGTTCGTCCTCCCTAGGCTTATTCTTGTCCAATAAGGGTTTTTAACCAATCTTGTGCATCCAATAAGTGTGTTTGTGTCATGGGATGAACATTTAGGTCATTTTTGTCCTCCCTAAGCTTATTCTTGTCCAATTATTCTTTTTAACCAATCAAGTGCATTCAATAAGTTCATTTGTGTAATTGGATGAACGTTTAGTTCATTTTCGTCCTCCCTAGGCTTATTCTTGTCCAATTAGGGTTTTTAACCAATCTTGTGCATCTAATAAGTTCTTTTGTGTAATTGGATGAACATTTGGGTCATTTTCGTCCAACCTAGGCTTATTCTTGTGCAATTACGGTTTTTAACCAATCTTGTGCATCCAATACGTTCATTTGTGTAATTGGATGAACATTTAGGTCATGTTCGTCCTCCCTAGGCTTATTCTTGTCCAATAAGGGTTTTTAACCAATCTTGTGCATCCAATTGGTGTGTTTGTGTCATTGGATGAACATTTAGGTCATTTTTGTCCTCCGTAGGCATATTCTTGTGGAGTTAGGGTTTTTAACCAATCTTGTGCATATTGGTGTAATTTGATTAACATTTAGGTCATATTCGTCATCCCTAGGCTTATTCTAATCCAATTAAGGTTTTTAACCAATCTTGTGCATCCAATAAGTGTGTTTGTGTCATTGGATGAACATTTAGGTCATTTTCGTCCTCCCTAAGTCTATTCCTGTTTAGTTAGGGTTTTTAACCAATCTTGCGCATCTAATAAGTTTATTTGTGTAATTGGATGAACATTTAGGTCATTTTCTTCCTCCCTACGCTTTTTCTTGTCCAATTAGGGTTTATAACATATCTTGTGCATCCAATAAGTTCATTTGTGTCATTGGATGAACATTTAGGTCATTTTTGTCCTCCCTAGGCTTATTCTTGTGCAGTTAGTGTTTTTAACCAATCTTGTGCATCCAATAAGTTCATTTGTGTAATTGGATGAACAT
>NW_027334110.1:0-3745 GCF_000331145.2 Cicer arietinum
ATAAGAATAATTCTATGGAGGACGAAAATGACCTAAACGTTCATCCAATGACACAAACACACCAATTGGATGCGCAAGACTGGTTAAAATCCCTAATTGGACAAGAATAAACCTAGGGAGGACGAACATGACCTAAATGTTCATCCACTGACACAAATGAACTTATTGGATGCCCAAGATTGATTAAAAACCCTAATTTGACAAGAATAAGCCAAAGGTGGACAAAAATGACCTAAATGTTCATCCAATGACACAAACACACCTATTGTATGCACAAGATTGGTTAAAAACCCTAATTGGACAAGAATAAGTCTAGGTAGGACGAAAATGACCTAAATGTTCATTCAATGACACAAGCACACCTATTGGATGCACAAGATTGGTTAAAAACCCTAATTGGACTAGAATAAACCTAGGGAGGACGAAAATGACCTAAATGTTCATCCAATGACACAAACACACCTATTAGATGCTCAAGATTGGTGAAAAACCCTAAATGGATAAACATAAGTCTAAGGAGGACAAAAATTACCTAAATGTTAATCCAATGACACATACACACATATAGGATGCACAAGATTGGTTAAAAACCCTAGTTGGACAAGAATAAGCCTAGGGAGGAAGAAAATGACCTAAATGTTCATCCAATGACACAAACACACCTATTGGATGCACAAGATTGGTTAAAAACCCTTGTTGGACAAGAATAAGTGTAGGGAGGAAGAAAATGACCTAAATGTTCATCCAATGACACAAACACACCTATTGGATGCACAAGATTGGTTAAAAACCCTAGTTGGACAAGAATAAGTCTAGGAAGGACAAAAATGACCTAAATGTTCATCCAATGACACAAACACACCTATTGAATGCACAAGATTGGTTAAAAAATCTAGTTTAACAAGAATAAGTGTAGGAAGGACGAAAATGACCTAAATGTTCATCCAATGGCACAAATGAACTTATTGGATGCACAAGATTTGTTAAAAACCATAGTTGGAAAAGAATATGTCTAGGTAGGACGAAAATGACCTAAATGTGCATCCAATGACACAAACACATCTATTGGATGCACAAGATAGGTTAAAAACCGTAATTGAACTAGAATAAACCTAGGGAGGACGAAAATGACCTAAAAATTCATCCAATGACACAAACACATCTATTGGATGCACAAGATAGGTTAAAAACCGTAATTGAACTAGAATAAACCTAGGGAGGACGAAAATGACCTAAATGTTCATCCAATGACACAAACACACCTATTGGATGCACAAGATAGGTTAAAAACCGTAATTGAACTAGAATAAACCTAGAGAGGACGAAAATGACCTAAATGTTCCTCCAATGACACAAATGAACTTATTGGATGCCCTACATTGGTTAAAAACCCTAATTGGACAAGAATAAGCCAATGGTGGACGAAAATGACCTAAACGTTCATCCAATGACACAAATGAACTTATTGGATGCCCTACATTGGTTAAAAACCCTAATTGGACAAGAATAAGCCAATGGTGGACGAAAATGACCTAAACGTTCATCCAATGACACAAATGAACTTATTGGATGCCCTACATTGGTTAAAAACCCTAATTGGACAAGAATAAGCCAATGGTGGACGAAAATGACCTAAACGTTCATCCAATGACACAAATGAACTTATTGGATGCCCTACATTGGTTAAAAACCCTAATTGGACAAGAATAAACCTAGGGAGGACGAAAATGACCTAAACGTTCATCCAATGACACAAACACACCTATTGGATGCATAAGACTGGTTAAAATCCCTAATTGGACTAGAATTAACCTAGGGAGGATGAAAATGACCTAAATGTTCATCCAATGACACAAATGAACTTATTGGAAGCCCAAGATTGGTTAAAAACCCTAATTTGACAAGAATAAGCAAAAGGTGGACGAAAATGACCTAAATGTTCATCCAATGACACAAACACACCTACTGTATGCACCAGATTGGTTAAAAACCCTAATTGGACAAGAATAAGTCTAGGTAGGTTGAAAATGACCTAAATGTTCATCCAATGGCACAAACACACCTATTGTATGCACAAGATTGGTTAAAAACCCTAATATGGCAAGAATAAGCCAAAGGTGGACGAAAATGACCTAAATGTTCATCCAATGACTCAAACACACCTATTGGATGCACAAGATTGGTTAAAAACCCTAATTGGACAAGAATAAGTTTAGGTAGGACGAAAATGACCTAAATGTTCATTCAATGACACAAACACACCTATTGGAAGCACAAGACTGGTTAAAAACCCTAATTGGACTAGAATGAACCTAGGAAGGACGAAAATGACCTAAATGTTCATCCAATCACACAAACACATCTATTGGATGCACAAGATTGGTTAAAAACCCTAATTGGACTAGAATAAACCTAGGGAGGACGAAAATGACCTAAATGTTCATCCAATGACACAAACACACCTTTTGGATGCACAAGATTGGTTAAAAACCCTAATTGGACTAGAATAAACCTAGGGAGGACGAAAATGACCTAAATGTTCATCCAATGACACAAACACACCTTTTGGATGCACAAGATTGGTTAAAAACCCTAATTGGACTAGAATAAACCTAGGGAGGACGAAAATGACCTAAATGTTCATCCAATGACACAAACACACCTTTTGGATGCACAAGATTGGTTAAAAACCCTAATTGGACTAGAATAAACCTAGGGAGGACGAAAATGACCTAAATGTTCATCCAATGACACAAATGAACTTATTGGATGCCCTTCGTTGGTTAAAAACCCTAATTGGACAAGAATAAGCCAAGGGTTGACAAAAATGACCTAAATATTCATCCAATGGCACAAACACACCTATTGTATGCACAAGATTGGTTAAACACCCTACTTGGATAAGAATAAGTCTATGGAGGACGAGAATGACCTAAACGTTCATCCAATGACACAAAGACACTTATTGGATGCACAAGACTGGTTAAAATCCCTAGTTTGATCTAGAATAAACCTAGGGAGGACGAAAATGACCTAAATGTTCATCCAATGAAACAAATGAACTTATTGGATGCCCAAGATTGGTTAAAAACCCTAATTTGACAAGAATAAGCCCAAGGTGGACGAAAATGACCTAAATATTCATCCAATGACACAAACACACATATTGTATGCACAAGATTGGTTAAAAAACCCTAATTGGACATTGGTTAAAACCCCTAATTGGACTAGAATAAACCTAGGGAGGACGAAAATGACCTAAATGTTCATCCAATGACCCAAACACACCTATTGGATGCACAAGATTGGTTAAAAACCCTAATTGGACTAGAATAAACCTAGGGAGGACGAAAATGACCTAAATGTTCATCCAATGACCCAAACACACCTATTGGATGCACAAGATTTGTTAAAAACCCTAATTGGACTAGAATAAAAATAGGGAAGACGAAAATAACCTAAAAGTTCATCCAATGACACAAATGAACTTATTGGATGCACAAGAATTGTTAAAAACCCTAATTGCACAAGAATAAGTCAAGGAAGGACGAAAATGACCTAAATGTTCATCCAATAACACAAACACACCTATTGGAAGCACAAGATTTGTTAAAAACCCTAGTTGGATAAGAATAAGTCTAGGGAGTACGAAAATTACCTAAATGTTTATCCAATAACACAAACACACCTATTGGATGCCCAAGATTGGTTAAAAACCCTAATTTGACAAGAATAAGCCAAAGGT
>NW_027334110.1:3992-8024 GCF_000331145.2 Cicer arietinum
CATAAACACACGTATTGGATGCACAAGATTGGTTAAAAACCCTAATTGGACTAGAATAATCCTAGGGAGGACGAAAATCACCTAAATGTTCATCCAAGGACACAAATGAACTTATTGGATGCCCTACATTGGTTAAAAACCCTAATTGGACAAGAAGAAACCAAGGGTGGACGAAAATGACCTAAATGTTCATCCAATGGCACAAACACACCTATTTTATGCACAAGATTGGTTAAAAACCCTACTTGGATAAGAATAATTCTATGGAGGACGAAAATGACCTAAACGTTCATCCGATGACACAAACACACCTATTGGATGCGCAAGACTGGTTAAAATTCCTAATTGGACTAGAATAAACCTAGGGAGGACGAAAATGACCTAAATGTTCATCCATGACACAAACACATCTATTGGATGCACAAGATTGGTTAAAAACCCTAGTTGGACAAGAATAAGTTTAGGAAGGACGAATATGACCTAAATGTGCATCCAATGACACAAACACACCTATTGGATGCACAAGATTGGTTAAAATCCCTAATTGGACAAGAATAAGCCAAGGAATGACGAAAATGCCCTAAATGTTCATCCAATGACACAAACACACCTATTGGATGCACAAGATTGGTTAAAAACCGTAATTGGACTAGAATAAACCTAGGGAGGACAAAAATGACCTTAATGTTCATCCAATGACACAAACACACCTATTGGATGCACAAGAATGGTTAAAAACCGTAATTAGACTCGAATAAACCTAGGGAGGACGAAAATGACCTAATGACCTAATGTTCATCCAATGACACAAATGAACTTATTGGATGCCCAAGATTGGTTAAAAACCCTAATTGGACAAGAATAAGCCAAGGAATGACGAAAATGACCTAAATGTTGATCAAATGACCCAAACACACCTATTGGATGCTCAAGATTTGTTAAAAACCCTAATTGGACTAGAATAAAAACAGGGAGGACGAAAATGACCTAAATGTTCATCCAATGACACAAATGAACTTATTGGATGCACAAGATTGGTTAAAAACCCTAATTGCACAAGAATAAGTCAAGGAAGGACGAAAATGACCTAAATGTTCATCCAATGACACAAATGAACTTATTGGATGCACAAGATTGGTTAAAAACCCTAATTGCACAAGAATAAGTCAAGGAAGGACGAAAATGACCTAAATGTTCATCCAATGACACAAATGAACTTATTGGATGCACAAGATTGGTTAAAAACCCTAATTGGACTAGAATAAACCTAGGGAGTACGAAAATCACCTAAATGTTCGTCCAATGACACAAATGAACTTTTTGGATGCCCTACATTGGTTAAAAACCCTAATTGGACAAGAATAAGCCAAGCGCGGACGAAAATGACCTAAATGTTCATCCAATGGCACAAACACACCTATTGTATGCACAAGATTGGTTAAAAACCGTACATGGATAAGAATAAGTCTAGGGAGGACGAAAATGACCTAATCCAATGACACAAACACACCTATTGGATGCAGAAGACTGGTTAAAAATCCTAATTGGACTAGAATAAACCTAGGGATGATGAAAATGACCTAAATGTTCATCCAATGACACAAATGAACTTATTGGATGCACAAGATTGGTTAAAAACCGTAATTTGACAAGGGTAAGCCAAAGGTGGACGAAAATGACCTAAATGTTCATCCAATGACACAAACACTCCTATTGTATGCACAAGATTGGTTAAAAACTCTAATTGGACAAGAATAAGTCTAGGTAGGACGATAATGACCTAAATGTTCATTCAATGACAACAAACACACCTATTGGATGCACAAGATTGGTTAAAAACCCTAATTGGACTAGAATAAACCTAGGGAGGAAGAAAATGACTTAAATGTTCATCCAATGACACAAACACACCTATTGGATGCACAAGATTGGTTAAAAACCGTAATTTGATTAGAATAAACCTAGGGAGGACGAAAACGACCTTAATGTTCATCCAATGACACAAACACACCTATTGGATGCACAAGAATGGTTAAAAACCATAATTGGACTAGAATAAACCTAGGGAGGACGAAAATGACCTAAATGTTCATCCAATGACATAAACACACCTATTGGATGTACAAGATTGGTTAAAAACCCTAATTGGACTAGAATAAACCTAGGGAGGAAGAAAATGACTTAAATGTTCATCCAATGACACAAACACACCTATTGGATGCACAAGAATGGTTAAAAACCATAATTGGACTAGAATAAACCTAGGGAGGACGAAAATGACCTAAATGTTCATCCAATGGCACAAATGAACTTATTGGATGCACAAGATTGGTTAAAACCCCTAATTGGACAAGAAAAAGCCAAGGAATGACGAAAATGACCTAAATGTTCATCCAATAACCCAAACACACCTATTGGATGCACAAGATTTGTTAAAAACCCTAATTGGACTAGAATAAAAACAGGGAGCACGAAAATGACCTAAATGTTCATCCAATGACACAAATGAACTTATTGGATGCACAAGAATGGTTAAAAACCATAATTGGACTAGAATAAACCTAGGGAGGACGAAAATGACCTAAATGTTCATCCAATGGCACAAATGAACTTATTGGATGCACAAGAATGGTTAAAAACCATAATTGGACTAGAATAAACCTAGGGAGGACGAAAATGACCTAAATGTTCATCCAATGGCACAAATGAACTTATTGGATGCACAAGATAGGTTAAAAACCCTAATTGCACAAGAATAAGTCAAGGAAGGACGAAAATGACCTAAATGTTCAGCCAATGACACAAACACACCTATTGGAAGCACAAGATTTGTTAAAAACCCTAGTTGGATAAGAATAAGTCTAGGGAGTACGAAAATGACCTAAATGTTTATCCAATGATATAAACACACCTATTGGATGCACAAGATTGGTTAAAAACCCTACATTGGATAAGAATAAGTCTAGGGAGTACGAAAATGACCTAAATGTTCATCCAATGGGACAAACAGACCTATTGTATTCACAAGATTGGTTAAAAACCGTACATGGATAAGAATAAGTCTAGGGAGGACGAAAATGACGTAAACGTTCATCCAATGACACAAAGACACCTATTGGATGCACAAGACTGGTTAAAAATCCTAATTGGACTAGAATTAACCTAGGGAGGACGAAAATGACCTAAATGTTCATCCAATGACACAAATGAACTTATTGGATGCCCAAGATTGGTTAAAAACCGTAATTTCACAAGAATCAGCCAAAGGTGGACGAATATGACCTAAATGTTCATCCAATGACACAAACACTCCTATAGTATGCACAAGATTGGATAAAAAATCTAATGGGACAAGAATAAGTCTAGGTAGGACGAAAATGACCTAAATATTCATTCAATGACACAAACACACCTATTGGATGCACAAGATTGGTTAAAAACCCTAATTGGACAAGAATAAGTTTAGGAAGGACGAATATGACCTAAATGTGCATCCAATGACCCAAACACACCTATTGGATGCACAAGATTGGTTAAAAACGCTAATTGGACAAGAATAAGTTTAGGAAGGACGAATATGACCTAAATGTGCATCCAATGACCCAAACACACCTATTGGATGCACAAGATTGGTTAAAAACGCTAATTGGACAAGAATAAGTTTAGGAAGGACGAATATGACCTAAATGTGCATCCAATGACCCAAACACACCTATTGGATGCACAAGATTGGTTAAAAACGCTAATTGGACAAGAATAAGTTTAGGAAGGACGAATATGACCTAAATGTGCATCCAATGACCCAAACACACCTATTGGATGCACAAGATTGGTTAAAAACGCTAATTGGACAAGAATAAGTTTAGGAAGGACGAATATGACCTAAATGTTCATCCAATGACACAAATAAACTTATTGGATGCCCAAGATTGGGTAAAAACCATAATTGGACAAAAATAAGCCAAGGGTGGTCGAAAATGACCTAAATGTTCATCCAATGACACAAACACATCTATTGGATGCACAAGATTG
>NW_027334111.1:0-1472 GCF_000331145.2 Cicer arietinum
TCAGTTCATTTTTGTCGGGTGGTACGAAAATCGACCAAATGGTCCAGATGAAAATGAGGAACGGGAGACACTTTTAGCATGCTTCTCATAAATTTATAATTGGGTTTCGGGTTCCGCATCAGATTTCAAACACTAGCCATTGTCTGGTCAGAAAAAAAAATTTCAGTCCATTTTTGTCAGGTGGTACGAAAATCGCCCAAAAATCGAGGACCTAGAGACCCATTTAGAATTCTTCTCCTAAATTAATAACTGTGTTTTCGGTTTCATGTCAGATTTCAAAAACAAGCCATGTTTTGGTCCAAAAACACAGATTTCTGTCCATTTATGTAGAGTGGTACGATAATCGTTCAAGAAGTCCAAATGAAATCGAGGACCGGAAGACTCTTATAGAATTCTTCTCCTACATTTAAGATTGTGTCTAAGGTTCCGTGTCAGATTTCAAACACTAGCGATCGTCTGGTCCAAAAATACGGTTTTCGATCCATTTTTGCTTCGAGACCGGGAGACCATTATAATATTCTTCCCCAAAATTTATAACTTTGTTTCGGGGTTCCGCGCCAGATTTCATACACTAGCCATCGTTTGGTCCGAAAATATGATTTTCGGTCTATTTTTGTAAAGTGGTACAAAAATCGCTTGAAAAGAAACGATGAAATCGAGGACCAGGAGACCTTTATAGCATTCTACTCCTAAATTTATAATTATGTTTTGGGTTCCGCATCAGATTCAAACACTAACCATCGTCTTGTACAAAAATACGGATTTCGGTTTATTTCTGTTGGGTGGTACGAAAATCGCCCAGAAAAGTGTAGATGAAATCGAGGACCAGGAGACCCTTATAGAATTCATCTCCTAAATTTATAACTATGTTTCAGGTTCTTGCGTCAGATTTCATACACTAGCCATCGTTTAGTCCGAAACTACGGATTTCGGTCCATTTTTGTTTGGTGGTACGAAAATCGCCCGAAAAGTCCAGATGAAATCGAGGACCGGGAGACTCTTATAGCATTTAGGTTTCAAACACTAGCCATGATCTTGTACGAAAATACGGATTTCGGTCCATTTTTGTCAGGGGGTATGAAAATTTCCCAAAAAGTCTAGATGAAATCGAGGACCAGGAGACCGTTATAGCATTCTTCTCCTAAATTTATAGTTGTGTTTCAATTTCCACGTCAGATTTCAAACACTAGCCATCGTCTGGTCCGAAAAAACAGATTTTGGTCCATTTTTGTCGAGGGGTACGAAAATCCCTTGAAAAGTCCAACTGAAATCGAGGACCAAGAGACTATTATTGAATTCTCCTTCTAAATGTATAACTGTGTTTTGAGTTTCGCGTTAGATTTCAAACACTAGCCATTGTCTTGTTTGAAAATACAGATTTTGTTCCATTTTAAGCGGGAGGTACGAAAATCACCCAAAAAGTCCATATGAAATCGAGGACCAGGAGACCATTATAGCATTCTTCTCCAAAA
>NW_027334112.1:0-375 GCF_000331145.2 Cicer arietinum
ATTTTTGCTTCGAGACCGGGAGACCATTATAATATTCTTCCCCAAAATTTATAACTTTGTTTTGGAGTTCCGCGCCAGATTTCATACACTAGCCATCGTTTGGTCCGAAAATATGATTTTCGGTCTATTTTTGTAAAGTGGTACAAAAATCGCCGGAAAAGAAACTATGAAATCGAGGACCAGGAGACCTTTATAGCATTCTACTCCTAAATTTATAATTATGTTTTGGGTTCCGCATCAGATTTCAAACACTAACCATCGTCTTGTACAAAAATACGGATTTCGGTCTATTTCTGTTGGGTGGTACGAAAATCGCCCAAAAAAGTGTAGATGAAATCGAGGACCAGGAGACCCTTATAGAATTCATCTCCTAAA
>NW_027334112.1:714-2014 GCF_000331145.2 Cicer arietinum
TGTGTTTCAATTTCCACGTCAGATTTCAAACACTAGCCATCGTCTGGTCCGAAAAAACAGATTTTGGTCCATTTTTGTCGAGGGGTACGAAAATCCCTTGAAAAGTCCAACTGAAATCGAGGACCAAGAGACTATTATTGAATTCTCCTTCTAAATGTATAACTGTGTTTTGAGTTTCGCGTTAGATTTCAAACACTAGCCATTGTCTTGTTTGAAAATACAGATTTTGTTCCATTTTAAGCGGGAGGTACGAAAATCACCCAAAAAGTCCATATGAAATCGAGGACCAGGAGACCATTATAGCATTCTTCTCCAAAATTTAGAACTATGTTTTGAGTTCCGCATCAAGTTTCAAAAACTAGCCATCGTCTGGCCCGAAAATATGATTTTCGGCCTATTTTTGCAGGTGATACAAAAATCGCCGGAAAAGACCATATGAAATCGAGGAACAGGAGACCCTTATAGCATTTTTATAAAAAATTTATAATTGTCTGTCGGGTTCCCTGTCAGATTTCTAACTCTAGCCATCGTCTTGTTCGAAAATACGGATTTCGGTCCATTTTTGTCGGGTGGTACTAAAATCGCTCGAAATGTCCCGATGAAATCAAGGACCGAGAGACCCTTATAACATTCTTCTTCAAGGACCTAGAGCCCCTTTATAACTATGTTCCATGTTCTGCGTTAGATTTTAAACACTAGCAATCTTCTGGTAAGAATATACATATTTTGGTCCATTTTTGTCCAAGGGTACGAAAGTCGCCCTAAAGATCCAGTTGAAATCGAGGAGCAGGAGACCCTTAAAGCATTCTTCCTCAAAATTTATAACTGTGTTTCGGGTTCCGCGTTGATTTCAAACACTAGCCATCGTTTGGACCAAAAATACGATTTTCGATCCATTTTGGTCGGGTGGTAAGAAAATCGCCAGAAAAGACTAGATGAAATCGAGGACTGGGAGACCCTTATAGCATTCTTCTCCTAAATTTATTATTGTGTTTCAGGTTCCGCGTCATATTTCAAAAACTAGCCATCGTCTTGTTCGAAAATACGGATTTCAATCCATTTTGGTCGGCTAGTACGAAAATCGCCCGGAAGGTCCAGGTGAAATCGAGGCCCAGGAAACATTTATAACGTTCTTCTCCTAAATTTATAATTTTGTTTCGGGTTCCGCATTAAATTTCAAACATTAGCCATCAACTTGTATGAAAATACGGATTTCGGTAAATTTTAGTCGGGTGGTACGAAAATCGCCCGAAAAGTCCATATGAAATCGAGGACTGGGAGACCCTTATAGCGTTCTTCT
>NW_027334113.1:0-3082 GCF_000331145.2 Cicer arietinum
TTGATTGAAAATATCAACATGATTTTGTGGCGGTATATACTCCCACAAAATCAAAATGTTGGAGCATTGTGAGGGCTGATCGCCACAAACTCAGCTCGTTGGAGCATTGTGAAGGCTTAGGCCGCCACAAAATCAAGTTGTGGGCATTGGCCGCCATAAAAGCAACACTTTCTGACTGCTTAGGCGGCCACAAATAAATATTCTCTTTCTACTTTTCTCTCTATAAATATTTTTCGACATTCTCTCTACCTTCCTTCTATTTTTATTTTTGGTTTGTATGAATATATTATACATTATTATTTAGTTATAGTGTGTTTTACTTTTGGTTTGTATGATATAATTTATTAACTTTGAAATGTTTTATTTTGCTTGATCATAATAATTTAATTAATATTAAAATTAAATTTTTATTTTTATATAATATTTAATTTAAATTTAAATTTTTAATTTTTAAATTATATAAATTTTAATTTTGTATATAATATTAATTTTGTATATATAATATTAATTTTGGCTGCCACAAAATCAAGGTTTTCTTGTAGCGTGGGTTGCCTTCCACGAAGCGCTTTTTTTTAATTCATAAGCTTGCGGCTCAACTATTGTCAAGGTGACAAATATGACAAAAAGAACACATCATCCTTCTTTTTCTTTTTGTTTGGTAGAAATTCCATGAACTTGAAAAATAAATTATGTTGTTTCCATATCCTTTTCAATTGGATATTGATGAACAATGCATAGACTGAATCTCGAACTTCATCAATATCTTCTTTTTTATTTTCCTTGTTCGTGTTTTTCTTTTTCTTATCTTCTTTTAGCATAACAATGAAGTCATCTTCAATCTCCAACTTCGCCTCCATCTTCTCAAACTCAACCACTTGCTCAAATAGCCTCAACACTTTCTGTGACACCCTAAACCCCAAAATAATATATATAATAATTTATATCATATTTCTATAAAATTTGCAGCGGATAAATAAAAATATGTTTCCAAGAAAATAAAAACTTTAATTTTTAATTTAGGATATCACGTTTCTCAAAAATCAAAAGGAACACTTTAACTTCTTTACTCCATAGTGCAATCTCAATAAGCTTGAATTAAGTATAATTACTTGATTTAATTCTAAAAACCTACTAGTACTTATATGGTTTTCATACAAAAGTCGTTTCAAAATAAATAAGTAAAATACAAATTACAACCCTTATTCCCGGTATCACCTATCAGAGCGGGGTTCCTCCCAAACTTGAACTTCAAGACTTATTAACCTGTAACAACTGCGATTTCGCAAACGCAGGGCAAAGCCAGTCAAACACAAACAACGAAGGAGGTGAGTTTCAAAATCATGTTAATAGTATAATATAAGTAAGAAGAACACGCAACAATCATAATAGACCGTATCATAATCACATTACGATATATCAAAATACTTAAGTAAATAGTATCATATTATAACATCAAATTCACTCAAGATAATCATCTCATTATAATATGCATCAAATCATCTAAGAGTAATTATTATTACTTTTGAAACACATCAATCACCACAAAACAATCACAAGTAAATGCAATGCTATGCATGAGCTTAGACTCTACTTCACAATGTGGTACCATTCTAACTCTGAAGTACTTGGTTAGGAGGCTTGATACTATGCCACCATCCCGGTGGACGGACAATTCAAATTGGCCCTGTCCTCATAGATCCCCTCAACTCAACCCGAGACACATATACGTGACAGTCGAGGTAAACGTGTGTTGCGTGGTAGCTCCCGACATTTGGAGTGCTACCTCCAAGTCACCTAGGAATTCCCCACCCGAATACCTCCAAGGTCTAAAAATCTTGCCTTAAGGCTCGACAGCAGACCGCCACGATCAGGCTCATTCAGTTGTACTTCCCCTGAATCACTAGGCTTGTCAGGCCCTACCTATATGATGACAAAATAATATCCACTTCACAAATTCACAATATTTATTTTCTCCCCTTGTTGGTATATGATACTCCATTAATACCGTCATCTCAGACACAAATTGAAATCACAATATTCTCATCACAATTTATAACATCACTATAATTAATCACACATCATCACATAAACTCATCACAAATTTATAGAATCACTACCATCAATCATACAACAACACATATATTCATCACAAATTTATCACATCACCATTATTAATCATACAGTATCATCATTACATATAATTATCACAAGGCATCTATTTTTATTATAACATCATTTAAACTCATCTAATCAAACATATGCATAAAATTAATTCAACAACCAATATCACAATAATATCACACACCACACATTTAAAGAAATTAAATCAAATATCATTATAATATCAAATGCCACACATTCAAACAAATTAAATCAATCAACACCCTACAAATATTTCTATTCCATATTTTAATCTCACAATTTCCATATTTTCTCATTAATTAATTTATCCCTCAAAGGGCTACTGCCATACGTAGCGAGCCCCGGATGAATCGTTGGGAAATACGGTTTTCCCGTTTCTCTCACAATATATTACGCTCATGAATTCAAACGCTCTCTCACCCCTTACCTTATTTCGACGCTTTCATACACGAACAGGACACCACGAGCAAACACCCATAGTTCATTGACTCTTTGTCCATCAATCGATCTAACTCGACAGTTTATGGGTAAACGTTAAAAATAAAATATGAGAAGATACTCTAAAAACTAAATTCGAAATTCGGTCAAGGAAAATTACCATAAATTAGAAATCCAATCAGTGGATAATATAGCCACTTTTCACACGGTCGTTTTGGCGTTGGTTTCACTCAAATCGGACTTATGGTGAAGGAGAACGGTGCAAAATAACAAATTCTACAAACGAAGAAGTTGGGTATTTTAAAGAGAAATTGGGGTTGTTAAAATTCTGGAAAATTATGTTTAATGAACTAGTTAAATGAATGAAATAACATACTCAAATTTGGGCGAGAATGGAGAAAGTTTTCTAGACAGTTATCGATGACTGGTGCCAAACGATAGGTTGTTGTTGTGTTTCAACTTTGGTTTCAAAGCTGCCCTTTCAATTCCCATTTTTTTTTTT
>NW_027334114.1:0-3471 GCF_000331145.2 Cicer arietinum
ATTAGGATTTTTAACCAATCTTGTGCATCCAATATGTTCATTTGTGTCATTGGATTAACCTTTAGATCATTTTCGTCCTCCCTAGGTTTATTCCAGTCCAATTAGAGTTTTTAACCAGTCTTGTGCATCCAAAGGGTGTGTTTGTGACATTGGATGAACATTTAGGTCATTTTCGTCCTCCCTATACTTATTCATGTCCAATTAAGGTTTTTAACTAATCTTGTGCATGCAATAAGTTCATTTGTGTCATTGGATTAACATTTAGGTCACTTTCATCCTCCCTAGGCTTATTCTTGTCCAATTAAGGTTTTTACCCAATCATGTGCATCAAATAAGTTCGTTTGTGTCATTGGATTAACATTTAGGTCATTTTCGTCCTCCCTAGACTTATTCTTGTCCAATTAGGATTTTTAACCAATCTTGTGCATGCAATAAGTTCATTTGTGTCATTGGATAAACATTTAGGTCATTTACGTCCTCCCTAGGTTTATTCTAGTCCAATTAGGGTTTGTAACCAATCTTGTGCATGCAATAAGTTCATTTGTGTCATTGGATAAACATTTAGGTCATTTACGTCCTCCCTAGGTTTATTCTAGTCCAATTAGGGTTTGTAACCAATCTTGTGCATGCAATAAGTTCATTTGTGTCATTGGATAAACATTTAGGTCATTTACGTCCTCCCTAGGTTTATTCTAGTCCAATTAGGGTTTGTAACCAATCTTGTGCATGCAATAAGTTCATTTGTGTCATTGGATAAACATTTAGGTCATTTACGTCCTCCCTAGGTTTATTCTAGTCCAATTAGGGTTTGTAACCAATCTTGTGCATGCAATAAGTTCATTTGTGTCATTGGATAAACATTTAGGTCATTTACGTCCTCCCTAGGTTTATTCTAGTCCAATTAGGGTTTTTAATCAATCTTGTGCATCAAATAGGTGTGTTTGTGTCAATGGAAAAACATTTAGGTCATTTTCGTCCTGCCTAAGCTTATTCTTGTCCAATTAGGGTTTTTAACCAATCTTGTGCATCTAATAAGTTCATATGTGTCATTGGATTAACATTTAAGTTATTTTCGTCCTCCCTGAGTTTATTCTAGTTCAATTAGGGTTTTTAACAAATCTTGTGCATCCAATAGGTGAGTTTGTGTCATTGGATTAACATTTAGGTCACTTTCGTCCTCCCTAGGTTTATTCTTGTCCAATTAAGGTTTTTAACCAATCTTGTGAATGCAATAAGTTCATTTGTGTCATTGGATTTTCATTTAGGTCATTTTTGTCAACCCTAGCCTTATGCTTGTGCTTGTCCAATTAGGGTTTTTAACCAATCTTGTGCATTCTATAGCTGTGTTTGTGTCACTGGATGAACATTTAGGTCATTTTTGTCCTCCCTATACTTATTCTTGTCCAATTAACGTTTTTAACCAATATTGTGCATGCAATAAGTTCATTTGTGTCATTGGATTAACATTTAGGTCACTTTCGTCCTCCCTAGGCTTATTCTTGTCCAATTAGGATTTTTAACCTATCTTGTGCATCCAATAGGTGTGTTTGTGTCATTGGATGAACATTAAGGTCATTTTCGTCCTCCCTAGGCTTATTCTTGTCCAATTAGGGTTTTTAACCAATATTGTGCATGCAATAAGTTCATTTGTGTCATTGGATTAGCATTTAGGTCAATTTCGTCAACCCTAGCCTTATTCCACTCCAATTAGGGTTTGTAACCAATCTTGTGCATGCAATAAGTTCATTTGTGTCATTGGATTAACATTTAGGTCACTTTCGTCCTCCCTATGCTTATTCTTGTCCAATTAGGGTTTTTAACCAATCTTGTGCATCCAATATGTTCATTTGTGTCATAGGATGAACATTTAGGTCTTTTTCGTCCTCCCTAGGCTTATTCTTGTCCAATTAGGGTTTTTAACCAATCTTGTGCATCCATTATGTTCATTTGTGTCATTGGATTAACATTTAGTTCATTTTAGTCCTCCCTAGGTTTATTCTTGTCCAATTATGGTTTTTAATCAATCTTGTGCATCCTATAGGTGTGTTTGTGTCATTGGATGAACATTTATATCATATTCGTCCTCCCTAGGCTTATTATTGTCCAATTTGGATTTTTAACCAATCTTGTGCATCCAATATGTTCATTTGTGTCATTGGATGAACATTTAGGTCATTTTCGTCCTCCCTAGGCTTATTCTTGTCTAATTAGGGTTTTTAACCAATCTTGTGCATCCAATATGTTCATTTGTGTCATTGGATGAACATTTAGGTCATTTTCGTCCTCCCTAGGCTTATTCTTGTCTAATTAGGGTTTTTAACCAATCTTGTGCATCCAATATGTTCATTTGTGTCATTGGATGAACATTTAGGTCATTTTCGTCCTCCCTAGGCTTATTCTTGTCTAATTAGGGTTTTTAACCAATCTTGTGCATCCAATATGTTCATTTGTGTCATTGGATGAACATTTAGGTCATTTTTGTCCTTCCTAGACTTATTCTTGTCTATTTAGGGTTTTTAACCAATCTTGTGCATGCAATAAGTTCGTTTGTGTCATTGGATGAACATTTAGGTCATTTTCGTTCTCCCTATGGTTATTCTCGTCGAATTAGGGTTTTTAACCAATCTTGTGCATCCAATAAGTTCATTTGTGTCATTGGATTAACATTTAGGTCATTTTCGTCCTCCCTAGACTTATTCTTGTGCAATTAAGGTTTTTTACCAATCTTGTGCATGCAATAAGTTCATTTGTGTCATTGGATTAACATTTAAGTCATTTTCGTCCTCCCTATACTTATTCTTGTCCAATTAGGGTTTTTAACCAATCTTGTGCATCCTATAGGTGTGTTTGTGTCATTGGATGAACATTTATGTCATTTTTCTCCTCCCTAGGCTTATTCTTGTCCAATTAGGGTTTTTAACCAATCTTGTGCATCCAATATGTTCATTTGTATCATTGGATTAACATTTAGGTCATTTTCGTCCTTCCTAGGTTTATTATTGTCCAATTATGGTTTTTAAGCAATCTTGTGCATCATATAGGTGTGTTTGTGTCATTGGATTAACATTTATGTCATTTTCGTCCTCCCTAGGCTTATTCTTGTCCAATTTGGATTTTTAACCAATCTTGTGCATCCAATATGTTCATTTGTGTCATAAGATGAACATTTAGGTCATTTTCGTCCTCCCTAGGTTTATTCTAGTCCAATTAAGATTTTTAACCAATCTTGTGCATGCAATAAGTTCATTTGTGTCATTGGATTAACATTTAGGTCAATTTCGTCAATGCTTGCCTTATTCTTGCCCAATTAGGGTTTTTAACCTATCATGTGCATCCAATAGGTGTGTTTCTGTCATTGGATGAACATTTAGGTCATTTATGTCCTTCCTAAATTTATTCTTGTCTAATTAGAGTTTTTAACCAATCTTGTGCATGCAATAAGTTCATTTGTGTCATTGGATGAACATTTAG